>NW_026688401.1:0-65876 GCF_030445035.2 Dasypus novemcinctus | reverse complement strand
GAAATGCTAGTTCTGGAGTTACGAATGTTAGCACATAAACTGAAGGAAAGGAGATAGCTGCAAAATCTCTGCACACAATACTTAGTTCTCAGAAATAAATCATATGTGCCATGTTCTTTCATTTAGGTTCAAAGAGTTAGGTGCTATACCCGCCGTAATGCTTTCCTATAGTGTAAATGCTAGTTTTAGATATAAGTATGTTAGCACAAAAACTGAAGGAAAGGAGATAGCTGCAAAATCTCTGCACACAATGCTTAGTTCTCAGAAGTAAATCATATGTGCCATGTTGTTTCATTTAGGTTTAAACAGTTATGTGCCATAGCTGCGGTAATGCTTTCCTATAGTGTAAATGCTAGTTTTAGATATAGGAATGTTAGCACAAAAACTGAAGGAAAGGAGATAGCTGCAAAATATCTGCACACAAAGCATATTTCTCAGAAGTAAATCATATGTGCCATGTTGTTTCATTTAGGTTTAAACAGTTAGGTGCTATAACCCTCAGTTATGCTTTCCTGTATAGGAAATGCTAGTTCTGGAGATAAGAATGTTAGCACAAAAACTGAAGGAAAGGAGATAGCTGCAAAAGCTCTGCACACAATGCTTACTTCTCAGAACTAAATCATATGGTATATGTTGTTTCATTTAGGTTTAAAGAGTTAGGTGCTATACCCGCTTTAATGTTTTCCCTATAGTGTAAATGGTAGTTTTAGATATAGGAATGTTAGCAGAAAAACTGAAGGAAAGGAGATAGCTGCAAAATCTCTGCACACAATGCTTAGTTCTCAGAAGTAAATCATATGTGCCATGTTGTTTCATTTAGGTTCAAAGAGTTAGGTGCTATACCCGCGGTAATGCTTTCCTATAGTGTAAATGCTAGTTTTAGATATAGGTATGTTAGCAGAAAAACTGAAGGAAAGGAGAAAGCTGCAAAATCTCTGCACACAATGCTTAGTTCTCAGAAGAAAATCATATGTGCCATGTTGTTTCACTTAGGTCTAAAAAGTTAGGTGCTATTCCCTCGGTTATGCTTTCCTGTATAGGAAATGCTAGTTCTGGAGATACGAATGTTAGCACAAAAACTGAAGGAAAGGAGATAGCTGCAAAAGCTCTGCACACAATGCTTACTTCTAAGAAGTAAATCATATGTGGCATGTTGTTCCATTTAGGTTTAAAGAGTTAGGTGCTATACCCTCGGTTATCCTTTCCTGTACAGGAAATGCTAGTTCTGGAGATACGAATGTTAGCACAAAAACTGAAGGAAAGTAGATAGCTGCAAAATCTCTGCACACAGTTCTTAGTTATCAGAAGTAAATCATATGGTCCATGTTCTTTCATTTAGTTTTAAAGAGTTAGGTGCTTTACACGCTTTAATGCTTTCCTATAGTGTAAATGCTAGTTTTAAATATAGGAATGCTAGCAGAAAAACTGAAGGAAAGGAGATGGCTGCAAAATCTCTCCACACAATGCTAAGTTCTCAGAAGTAAATCATATGTGCCATGTTGTTTCATTTAGGTTCAAAGAGTTTGGTGCTATACCCGCCGTAATGCTTTCGTAATGTGTAAATGCTAGTTTTAGATATAGGAATGTTAGCACAAACACTGAAGGTAAGGAGATAGCTGCAAAATCTCTGCACACAATGCATATTTCTCAGAAGTAAAAAATATGTGCCATGTTGTTTCATTTAGGTTTAAACATGTAGGTGCTATACCCTCGGTTATGCTTTCCTCTGTAGGAAAAGGCTAGTTCTGGAGATACGAATGTTAGCACAAAAGCTGAAGGAAAGGAGATAGCTGCAAAATCTCTGCACACAATGCTTAGTTCTCAGAAGTAAATCATATGGTCCATGTTGTTTCATTTAGGTTTAAAGAGTTAGGTGCTATACCCGCTTTAAGGCTTTCCTATTGTGTAAATGCTAGTTTTAGATATAGGAATGTTAGCAGAAAAACTGAAGGAAAGGAGATAGCTGCAAAATCTCTGCAAACAATGTTTAGTTCTCAGAAGTAAATCATATGGTCCATGGTGTTTCATTTAGGTTTAAAGAGTTAGGTGCTATACCACCGGTAATGATATCCTATAGTGTAAGGCTGGTTTCAGGTATAGGAATGTTAGTACAAAAAACTGAAGGAAAGGAGATAGCTGCAAAATCTCTGCACACAATGCTTACTTCTCAGAAGTGAATCATATGTGCAATATTGTTTCATTTATGTTTAAAGAGTTAGGTGCTATACCCGCGGTAATGCTTTCCCATAGTGTAAATGCTAGTTTTAGATATAGGAATCTTACCACAAAAACTGAAGGAAAGGAGATAGTTGCAAAATCTCTGCACACAATGCTTAGGTTCTCAGAAGTATATCATATGTGTCATGTTGTTTCATTTAGGTTTAAACAGTTAGGGGCTATACCCTCGGTTATGCTTTCCTGTATAGGAAATGCTAGTTCTGGAGATACGAATGTTAGCACAAAAACGTAAGGAAAGGAGATAGCTGCAAAATCTCTGGACACAATGCTTAGTTCTCAGAAGTAAATCATATGTGCCATGTTGTTTCATTTAGGTTTATAGAGTTATGTGCCTTAGCCGCGGTAATGCTTTCCTACAGTGTAAATGCTGGTTTTAGATATAGGAATGTTAGCACAAAAACTGAAGGAAAGGAGATAGCTGCAAAATATCTGCACGCAATGCATATTTCTCAGAAGTAAATCATATGTGCCATGTTGTTTCATTTAGGTTTAAACAGTTAGGTGCTATACCCTCAGTTATGCTTTCCTGTATAAGAAATGCTAGTTCTGGAGATACGAATGTTAGCACAAAAACTGAAGGAAAGGAGATAGCTGCAAAAGCTCTGCACGCAATGCTTACTTCTCAGAAGTAAATCATATGGTCCATGTTGTTTCCTTTAGGTTTAAAGAGTTAGGTGCTATACCCGCTTTAATGTTTTCCTATAGTGTAAATGGTAGTTTTAGATATAGGAATGTTAGCAGAAAAACTGAAGGAAAGGAGATAGCTGCAAAATCTCTGCACACAATGCTTAGTTCTCAGAAGTAAATCATATGTGCCATGTTGTTTCACTTAGGTCTAAAAAGTTAGGTGCTATTCCCTCGGTTATGCTTTCCTGTATAGGAAATGCTAGTTCTGGAGATATGAATGTTAGCACAAAAACTGAAGGAAAGGAGATAGGTGCAAAATCTCTGCACACAATGCTTAATTCTCAGAAGTAAATCATATGTGCCATGTTGTTCCATTTAGGTTTAAAGAGTTAGGTGCTATACCCTCGGTTATCCTTTCCTGTACAGGAAATGCTAGTTCTGGAGATACGAATGTTAGCACAAAAACTGAAGGAAAGGAGATAGCTGTAAAATCTCTGCACTCAGTGCTGAGTTCTCAGAAGTAAATCATATGGTCCATGTTGTTTCATTTAGTTTTAAAGAGTTAGGTGCTTTACCCGCTTTAATCCTTTCCTATAGTGTAAATGAGAGTTTTAGATATAGGAATGTTAGCACAAAAACTGAAGGAAAGGAGATAGCTGCAAAATCTCTGCACACAATGCTTAGTTCTCAGAAGTAAATCATATTTGTCATGTTGTTTCATTTAGGTTGAAACAGTTAGGTGCTATACCCTCGGTTATGCTTTCCTGTTTAGGAAATGCTAGTTCTGGAGATACGAATGTTAGCACAAAAACGTAAGGAAAGGAGATAGCTGCAAAATCTCTGCACTCAATGCTTAGTTCTCAGAAGTAAATCATATGTGCCATGTTGTTTCATTTAGGTTCAAAGAGTTAAGTGCTATACCCGCGGTAATGCTTTCCTATAGTGTAAATGCTAGTTTTAGATATAGGAATGTTAGCACAAAAACTGAAGGAAAGGAGATAGCTGCAAAATCTCCGCACAAAATGCTTAGTTCTCAGAAGTAAATCATATGTGCCATGTTGTTTCATTTAGGTTCAAAGAGTTAGGTGGTATACCTGCGGTAATGTTTTCCTATAGTGTAAATGCTAGTTTTAGATATAGGAATGTCAGCACAAAAACTGAAAGAAAGGAGATAGCTGCAAAATCTCTGCACACAGTGCTTAGTTCTCAGAAGTGAATCATATGTGCAATGTTGTTTCATTTAGGTTTAAAGAGTTAGGTGCTATACCGGCGGAAATGCTTTCCTGTAGTGTAAATGCTAATTTTAGATATAGGAATGTTAGCACAAAAACAGAAGGAAAGGAGATAGTTGCAAAATCTCTGCAAACAATGCTTAGTTCTCAGAAGTATATCATACGTGCCATGTTGTTTCATTTAGGTTCAAAGAGTTAGGTGCTATACCCGCAGTAATGCTTTCCTATAGTGTAAATGCTAGTTTTAGATATAGGTATGTTAGCAGAAAAACTGAAGGAAAGGAGATAGCTGCAAAATCTCTGCACACAATGCTTAGTTCTCAGAAGAAAATCATATGTGCCATGTTGTTTCACTTAGGTCTAAAAAGTTAGGTGCTATTTCCTCGGTTATGCTTTCCTGTATAGGAAAAGCTAGTTCTGGAGATACGAATGTTAGCACAAAAACTGAAGGAAAGGAGATAGCTGCAAAAGCTCTGCACACAATGCTTACTTCTCAGAAGTAAATCATATGTGCCATGTTGTTCCATTTAGGTTTAAAGAGTTAGGTGCTATACCCTCGGTTATCTTTTCCTGTACAGGAAATGCTAGTTCTGGAGATACGAATGTTAGCACAAAAACTGAAGGAAAGGAGATAGCTGCAAAATCTCTGCACACAGTACTTAGTTATCAGAAGTAAATCATATGGTCCATGTTCTTTCATTTAGTTTTAAAGAGTTAGGTGCTTTACCCGCTTTAATGCTTTCCTATAGTGTAAATGCTAGTTTTAAATATAGGAATGTTAGCAGAAAAACTGAAGGAAAGGAGATGGCTGCAAAATCTCTCCACACAATGCTTAGTTCTCAGAAGTAAATCATATGTGCCATGTTGTTTCATTTAGCTTTAAACAGTTAGGTGCTATACCCTCGGTTATGCTTTCCTGTATAGGAAATGCTAGTTCTGGAGATACGAATGTTAGCACAAAAACTGAAGGAAAGGAGATAGCTGCAAAAGCTCTGCACACAATGCTTAGTTCTCAGAAGTAAATCATATGTGCCATGTTGTTTCATTTAGGTTCAAAGAGTTAGGTGCTATACCCGCCGTAATGCATTCCTAATGTGTAAATGCTAGTTTTAGATATAGGAATGTTAGCACAAAAACTGAAGGAAAGGAGATAGCTGCAAAATCTCTGCACACAATGCATATTTCTCAGAAGTAAAAAATATGTGCCATGTTGTTTCATTTAGGTTTAAACATGTAGGTGCTATACCCTCGGTTATGCTTTCCTGTTTAGGAAATGCTAATTCTCGAGATACGAATGTTAGCACAAAAACTGAAGGAAAGGAGATAGCTGCAAAATTTCTCCACACAATCCCTAGTTCTCAGAAGTAAATCATATGTGCCATGTTGTTTCATTTAGGTTTAAAGAGTTAGGTGCTTTACCCGCTTTAATGCTTTCGTATAGTGTAAATGCTAGTTTTAAATATAGGAATGTTAGCAGAAAAACTGAAGGAAAGGAGATAGCGTCAAAATTTCTCCACACAATCCCTAGTTCTCAGAAGTAAATCATATGTGCCATGTTTTTTCATTTAGGTTTGAAGTGTTATGTGCCATACCCGCGGTAATGCTTTCCTATAGTGTAAATGCTAGGTTTAGATATAGGAATCTTAGCACAAAAACTGAAGGAAAGGAGATAGCTGCAAAATCTGCACACAATGCTTAGTTCTCAGAAGTAAATCATATGTGCCATGTTGTTTCATTTAGGTTTAAAGAGTTATGTGCCATACCCGCGGTAATGCTTTCCTATAGTGTAAAAGCTAGTTTTAGATATAGGAATGTTAGCACAAAAACTGAAGGAAAGGAGATAGCTGCAAAATCTCTGCACACAGTGCTTAGTTCTCAGAAGTAAATCATATGTGCCATGTTGTTTCATTTAGGTTTAAACAGTTAGGTACTATACCCTCGATTATGCTTTCCTGTATAGGAAATGCTAGTTCTGGAGATACGAATGTTAGCACAAAAACTGAAGGAAAGGAGATCGCTGCAAAATCTCTGCACACAATGCTTAGTTCCCAGAAGTAAATCATATGTGCCATGTTGTTTCATTTAGGTTTAAAGAGTTAGGTGCTTTACCCGCTTTAATGCTTTCCTATAGTGTAAATGCTAGTTTTAAATATAGGAATTTTAGCAGAAAAACTGAAGGAAAGGAGATAGCTGCAAAATCTCTGCACACAATGCTTAGTTCTCAGAAGTAAATCATATGTGCCATGTTGTTTCATTTAGCTTTAAACCATTAGGGGCTATACCCTCGGTTATGCTTTTCTGTATAGGAAATGCTAGTTCTGGAGATACGAATATTAGCACAAAAACTGAAGGAAAGGAGATAGCTGCAAAATCTCTGCACACAATGCTTACTTCTCAGAAGTAAATCATATGTGCCATGTTGTTCCATTTAGGTTTAAAGAGTTAGGTGCTATACCCTCAGTTATGCCTTCCTGTACAGGAAATGCTAGTTCTGGAGATACGAATGTTAGCACAAAAACTGAAGGAAAGGAGATAGCTGCAAAATTTCTCCACACAATCCCTAGTCTCAGAAGTAAATCATATGTGTCATGTTTTTTCATTTAGGTTTGAAGTGTTATGTGCCATACCCGCGGTAATGCTTTCCTATAGTGTAAATGCTAGTTTTAGATATAGGAATGTTAGCACAAAAACTGAAGGAAAGGAGATAGCTGAAAAATCTCTGCACACAATGCTTAGTTCTGAGAAGTAAATCATATTTGTCATGTTGTTTCATTTAGGTTTAAACAGTTAGGTGCTATACCCTCGGTTATGCTTTCCTGTATAGGAAATGCTAGTTCTGGAGATGCGAATGTTAGCACAAAAACTGAAGGAAAGGAGATAGCTGCAAAATCTCTGCACACAATGCTTAGTTCTCAGAAGTAAATCATATGGTCCATGTTGTTTCATTTAGGTTTAAAGAGTTAGGTGCTATACCCGCTTTAAGGCTTTCCTATAGTGTAAATGCTAGTTTTAGATATAGGAATGTTAGCAGAAAAACTGAAGGAAAGGAGATAGCTGCAAAATCTCTGCACACAATGCTTAGTTCTCAGAAGTAAATCATATGGTCCATGTTGTTTCATTTAGGTTTAAAGAGTTAGGTGCTATACCACTGGTAATGATATCCTATAGTGTAAATGTTGGTTTCAGGTATAGGAATGTTAGTACAAAAACTGAAGGAAAGGAGATAGCTGCAAAATCTCTGCACACAATGCTTAGGTCTCAGAAGTGAATCATACGTGCAATGTTGTTTCATTTATGTTTAAAGAGTTAGGTGCTATACCTGCGGTAATGCTTTCCTATAGTGTAAATGCTAGTTTTAGATATAGGAAAGTTACCACAAAAACTGAAGGAAAGGAGATAGTTGAAAAATCTCTGCACACAATGCTTAGTTCTCAGAAGTATATCATATGTGCCATGTTGTTTCATTTAGGTTTAAACAGTTAGGTGCTATACACTCGGTTATGCTTTCCTGTATAGGAAATGCTAGTTTTGGAGATACGAATGTTAGCACAAAAACTGAAGGAAAGCAGATAGGTGCAAAATCTCTGCACACAATGCTTAGTTCTCAGAAGTAAATCATATGTGTCATGTTGTTTCATTTAGGTTTAAAGAGTTAGGTGCTATACCCGCGGTAATGCTTTCCTATAGTGTAAATGCTACTTTTAGATATAGGAATGTTAGCACAAAAACTGAAGGAAAGGAGATAGCTGCAAAATCTCTGCACACAATGGGTAGTTCTCAGAAGTAAATCATATGTGCCATGTTGTTTCATTTAGGTTTAAAGAGTTATGTGCCATAGCCGCGGTAATGCTTTCCTATAGTGTAAATGCTAGTTTTAGATATAGGAATGTTAGCACAAAAACTGAAGGAAAGGAGATAGCTGCAAAATCTCTGCACACAATGCTTAGTTCTCCGAAGTAAATCATATGTGCCATGTTCTTTCATTTAGGTTCAAAGAGTTAGGTGCTATACCCGCGGTAATGCTTACCTATAGTGTATATTCTAGTTTTAGATAGAGGAATGTTAGCACAAAAACTGAAGGAAAGGAGATAGCTGCAAAATCTCTGCACACAATGCTTAGTTCTCAGAAGTAAATCATATGTGCCATGTTGTTTCATTTAGCTTTAAACAGGTAGGTGCTATACCCTCGGTTATGCTTTCCTGTATAGGAAAGGCTCGTTCTGGAGATACAAATGTTAGCACAAATGCTGAAGGAAAGGAGATAGCTGCAAAATCTCTGCACACAATGCTTATTTCTCAGAAGTAAATCATATGTGCCATGTTGTTTCATTTAGGTTCAAAGAGTTAGGTGCTATACCTGCGGTAATGTTTTCCTATAGTGTAAATGCTAGTTTTAGATATAGGAATGTTAGCACAAAAACTGAAGGAAAGGAGATAGCTGCAAAATCTCTGCACACAATGCTTAGTTCTCAGAAGAAAATCATATGTGCCATGTTGTTTCACATAGGTTTAAAGAGTTAGGTGCTATACCCTTGGTAATGCTTTCCTGTGTAGGAAATGCTAGTTCTGGAGATACGAATGTTAGCACAAATACTGAAGGAAAGGAGATAGCTGCAAAATCTCTGCACACAAAGCATATTATTCAGAAGTAAATCATATGTGCCATGTTGTTTCATTTACGTTTAAACAGGTAGGTGCTATACCCTCGGTTATGCTTTCCTGTATAGGAAATGCTAGTTCTGGAGATACGAATGTTAGCACAAAAACTGAAGGAAAGGAGATAGCTGCAAAATCTCTGCACACAATGCTTAGTTCTCAGAAGTAAATCATATGTGCCATGTTGTTTCATTTAGGTTCAAAGAGTTAGGTGCTATACCCGCCGTAATGCTTTCCTATAGTGTAAATGCTAGTTTTAGATAGAGGAATGTTAGCACAAAAAATGAAGGAAAGGAGATAGCTGCAAAAACTCTGCGCAAAATGCTTAGTTCTCAGAAGTAAATCATATGTGCCATGTTGTTTCATTTAGGTTTAAAGAGTTATGTGCCATAGCCGCGGTAATGCTTTCCTATAGTGTAAATGCTAGTTTTAGATATAGGAATGTTAGCACAAAAACTGAAAGAAAGGAGATAGCTGCAAAATCTCTGCACACAATGCGTAGTTCTCCGAAGTAAATCATATGTGCCATGTTCTTTCATTTAGGTTCAAAGAGTTAGGTGCTATACCCGCGGTAATGCTTACCTATAGTGTATATTCTAGTTTTAGATAGAGGAATGTTAGCACAAAAACTGAAGGAAAGGAGATAGCTGCAAAATCTCTGCACACAATGCTTAGTTCTCAGAAGTAAATCATATGTGCCATGTTGTTTCATTTAGGTTCAAAGAGTTAGGTGCTATAGCCGCTGTAATGCTTTCCTATAGTGTAAATGTTAGTTTTAGATTGAGGAATGTTAGCACAAAAACTGAAGGAAAGGAGATAGCTGCAAAATCTCTGCACACAATGCTTAGTTCTCAGAAGTAAATCATATGTGCCATGTTGTTTCATTTATGTTTATAAGGTTATGTGCCATAGCCGCGGTAATGCTTTCCTATAGTGTAAATGCTAGTTTTAGATATAGGAATGTTAGCACAAAAACTGAAGGAAAGGAGATAGTTGCAAAATCTCTGCACACAATGCTTATTTCTCAGAAGTAAATCATATGTGCCATGTTGTTTCATTTAGGTTTAAACAGGTAGGTGCTATACCCTCGGTTATGCTTTCCTGTATAGGAAAGGCTAGTTCTGGCGATACGAATGTTAGCACAAAAGCTGAAGGAAAGGAGATAGCTGCAAAATCTCTGCACACAATGCTTACTTCTCAGAAGTAAATCATATGTGCCATGTTGTTTCATTTAGCTTTAAACAGTTAGGTGCTATACCCTCGGTTATGCTTTCCTGTATAGGAAATGCTAGTTCTGGAGATACGAATGTAAGCACAAAAACTGAAGGAAAGGAGATAGCTGCAAAATCTCTGCACACAATGCTTAGTTCTCAGAAGTAAATCATATGTGCCATGTTGTTTCATTTAGGTTCAAAGAGTTAGGTGCTATACCCGCGGTAATGCTTTCCTATAGTGTAAATGCTAGTTTTAGATAGAGGAATGTTAGCACAAAAAATGAAGGAAAGGAGATAGCTGCAAAATCTCTGCACACAATGCTTAGTTCTCAGAGGTAAATCATATGTGCCATGTTGTTTCATTTAGGTTTAAAGAGTTATGTGCCATAGCCGCGGTGATGCTTTCCTATAGTGTAAATGCTAGTTTTAGATATAGGAATGTTAGCACAAAAACTGAAGGAAAGGAGATAGCTGCAAAATCTCTGCACACAATGCTTAGTTCTCAGAAGTAAATCATATGTGCCATGTTGTTTCATTTAGCTTTAAACAGGTAGGTGCTATACCCGCGGTAATGCTTACCTATAGTGTATATTCTAGTTTTAGATAGAGGAATGTTAGCACAAAAACTGAAGGAAAGGAGATAGCTGCAAAATCTCTGCACACAATGCTTAGTTCTCAGAAGTAAATCATATGTGCCATGTTGTTTCATTTAGGTTCAAAGAGTTAGGTGCTATAGCCGCTGTAATGCTTTCCTATAGTGTAAATGTTAGTTTTAGATTGAGGAATGTTAGCACAAAAACTGAAGGAAAGGAGATAGCTGCAAAATCTCTGCACACAATGCTTAGTTCTCAGAAGTAAATCATATGTGCCATGTTGTTTCATTTATGTTTATAAGGTTATGTGCCATAGCCGCGGTAATGCTTTCCTATAGTGTAAATGCTAGTTTTAGATATAGGAATGTTAGCACAAAAACTGAAGGAAAGGAGATAGTTGCAAAATCTCTGCACACAATGCTTATTTCTCAGAAGTAAATCATATGTGCCATGTTGTTTCATTTAGGTTTAAACAGGTAGGTGCTATACCCTCGGTTATGCTTTCCTGTATAGGAAAGGCTAGTTCTGGCGATACGAATGTTAGCACAAAAGCTGAAGGAAAGGAGATAGCTGCAAAATCTCTGCACACAATGCTTACTTCTCAGAAGTAAATCATATGTGCCATGTTGTTTCATTTAGCTTTAAACAGTTAGGTGCTATACCCTCGGTTATGCTTTCCTGTATAGGAAATGCTAGTTCTGGAGATACGAATGTAAGCACAAAAACTGAAGGAAAGGAGATAGCTGCAAAATCTCTGCACACAATGCTTAGTTCTCAGAAGTAAATCATATGTGCCATGTTGTTTCATTTAGGTTCAAAGAGTTAGGTGCTATACCCGCGGTAATGCTTTCCTATAGTGTAAATGCTAGTTTCAGATAGAGGAATGTTAGCACAAAAAATGAAGGAAAGGAGATAGCTGCAAAATCTCTGCACACAATGCTTAGTTCTCAGAGGTAAATCATATGTGCCATGTTGTTTCATTTAGGTTTAAAGAGTTATGTGCCATAGCCGCGGTGATGCTTTCCTATAGTGTAAATGCTAGTTTTAGATATAGGAATGTTAGCACAAAAACTGAAGGAAAGGAGATAGCTGCAAAATCTCTGCACACAATGCTTAGTTCTCAGAAGTAAATCATATGTGCCATGTTGTTTCATTTAGCTTTAAACAGGTAGGTGCTATACCCTCGGTTATGCTTTCCTGTATAGGAAAGGCTCGTTCTGGAGATACGAATGTTAGCACAAATGCTGAAGGAAAGGAGATAGCTGCAAAATCTCTGCACACAATGCTTAGTTCTCAGAAGTAAATCATATGTGCCATGTTGTTTCATTTAGGTTCAAAGAGTTAGGTGCTATACCTGCGGTAATGTTTTCCTATAGTGTAAATGCTAGTTTTAGATATAGGAATGTTAGCACAAAAACTGAAGGAAAGGAGATAGCTGCAAAATCTCTGCAGACAATGCTTAGTTCTCAGAAGAAAATCATATGTGCCATGTTGTTTCACATAGGTTTAAAGAGTTAGGTGCTATACCCTTGGTAATGCTTTCCTGTATAGGAAATGCTAGTTCTGGAGATACTAATGTTAGCACAAATACTGAAGGAAAGGAGATAGCTGCAAAATCTCTGCACACAATGCATATTACTCAGAAGTAAATCATATGTGCCATGTTGTTTCATTTAGGTTTAAACAGGTAGGTGCTATACCCTGGGTTATGCTTTCCTGTATAGGAAATGCTAGTTCTGGAGATACGAATGTTAGCACAAAAACTGAAGGAAAGGAGATAGCTGCAAAATCTCTGCACACAATGCTTATTTCTCAGAAGTAAATCATATGTGCCATGTTGTTTCATTTAGGTTTAAACAGGTAGGTGCTATACCCTCGGTTATGCTTTCCTGTATAGGAAAGGCTAGTTCTGGAGATACGAATGTTAGCACAAAAGCTGAAGGAAAGGAGATAGCTGCAAAATCTCTGCACACAATGCTTAGTTCTCAGAAGTAAATCATATGTGCCATGTTGTTTCATTTAGCTTTAAACAGTTAGGTGCTATACCCTCGGTTATGCTTTCCTGTATAGGAAATGCTAGTTCTGGAGATACGAATGTAAGCACAAAAACTGAAGGAAAGGAGATAGCTGCAAAATCTCTGCACACAATGCTTAGTTCTCAGAGGTAAATCATATGTGCCATGTTGTTTCATTTAGGTTTAAAGAGTTATGTGCCATAGCCGCGGTGATGCTTTCCTATAGTGTAAATGCTAGTTTTAGATATAGGAATGTTAGCACATAAACTGAAGGAAAGGAGATAGCTGCAAAATCTCTGCACACAATGCTTAGTTCTCAGAAGTAAATCATATTTGCCATGTTATTTCATTTAGCTTTAAACAGGTAGGTTCTATACCCTCGGTTATTCTTTCCTGTATAGGAAAGGTTCGTTCTGGAGATACGAATGTTAGCACAAATGCTGAAGGAAAGGAGATAGCTGCAAAATCTCTGCACACAATGCTTAGTTCTCAGAAGTAAATCATATGTGCCATGTTGTTTCATTTAGGTTCAAAGAGTTAGGTGCTATACCTGCGGTAATGTTTTCCTATAGTGTAAATGCTAGTTTTAGATATAGGAATGTTAGCACAAAAACTGAAGGAAAGGAGATAGCTGCAAAATCTCTGCACACAATGCTTAGTTCTCAGAAGAAAATCATATGTGCCATGTTGTTTCACATAGGTTTAAAGAGTTAGGTGCTATACCCTTGGTAATGCTTTCCTGTGTAGGAAATGCTAGTTCTGGAGATACGAATGTTAGCACAAATACTGAAGGAAAGGAGATAGCTGCAAAATCTCTGCACACAACGCATATTACTCAGAAGTAAATCATATGTGCCATGTTGTTTCATTTAGGTTTAAACAGGTAGGTGCTATACCCTCGGTTATGCTTTCCTGTATAGGAAATGCTAGTTCTGGAGATACGAATGTTAGCACAAAAACTGAAGGAAAGGAGATAGCTGCAAAATCTCTGCACACAATGCTTAGTTCTCAGAAGTAAATCATATGTGCCATGTCGTATCATTTAGGTTCAAAGAGTTAGGTGCTATACCCGCCGTAATGCTTTCCTATAGTGTAAATGCTAGTTTTCGATATAGGAATGTTAGCACAAAAACTGAAGGAAAGGAGATAGCTGCAAAACCTCTGCACACAATGCTTAGTTCTCATAAGTAAATCATATGTGCCATGTTGTTTCATTTAGGTTCAAAGAGTTAGGTGCTATACCCGCCATAATGCTTTCCTATAGTGTAAATGCTAGTTTTAGATATAGGAATGTTAGCACAAAAGCTGAAGGAAAGGAGATAACTGCAAAATCTCTGCACTCAATGCTTAGTTCTCAGAAGTAAATCATATGTGCGATGTCGTTTCATTTAGGTTCAAAGAGTTAGGTGCTATTCCTGCGGTAATGTTTTCCTATAGTGTAAATGCTAGTTTTAGATATAGGAATGTTAGCACAAAAACTGAAGGAAAGGAGATACCTGCAAAATCTCTGCACACAATGCTTAGTTCTCAGAAGAAAAGCATATGTGCCATGTTGTTTCACATAGGTTTAAAGAGTTAGGTGCTATACCCTCGGTAATGCTTTCCTGTATAGGAAATGCTAGTTCTGGAGATACGAATGTTAGCACAAAAACTGAAGGAAACGAGATAGCTGCAAAATCTCTGCACACAGTGCTTAGTTCTCAGAAGTAAATCATATGGTCCATGTTGTTTCTTTTAGGTTTAAAGAGTTAGGTGCTTTACACGCTTTAATGCTTTCCTATAGTGTAAATGCTAGTTTTACATATAGGAATGTTAGCACAGAAACTGAAGGAAAGGAGATAGCTGCAAAATCTCTGCACACAATGCTTAGTTCTCAGAAGTAAATCATATGTGCCATGTTGTTTCATTTAGGTTTAAAGAGTTATGTGCCATAGCCGCGGTAATGCTTTCCTATAGTGTAAATGCTAGTTTTAGATATAGGAATGATAGCACAAAAACTGAAGGAAAGGAGATAGCTGCAAAATCTCTGCACACAATGCATATTTCTCAGAAGTAAATCATATGTGCCATGTTGTTTCATTTAGGTTTAAACAGGTAGGTGCTATACCCTGGGTTATGCTTTCCTGTATAGGAAAGGCTAGTTCTGGAGATACGAATGTTAGCACAAAAGCTGAAGGAAAGGAGATAGCTGCAAAATCTCTGCACACAATGCTTAGTTCTCAGAAGTAAATCATATGTGCCATGTTGTTTCATTTAGCTTTAAACAGTTCGGTGCTATACCCTCGGTTATGCTTTCCTGTATAGGGAATGCTAGTTCTGGAGATACGACTGTTAGCACAAAAACTGAAGGAAAGGAGATAGCTGCAAAATCTCTGCACACAATGCTTTGTTCTCAGAAGTAAATCATATGTGCCATGTTGTTTCATTTAGGTTCAAAGAGTTAGGTGCTATACCCGCGGTAATGCTTTCCTATAGTGAAAATGCTAGTTTTAGATAGAGGAATGTTAGCACAAAAAATGAAGGAAAGGAGATAGCTGCAAAATCTCTGCACACAATGCATATTTCTCAGAAGTAAATCATATGTGCCATGTTGTTTCATTTAGGTTTAAACAGGTAGGTGCTATACCCTCGGTTATGCTTTCCTGTATAGGAAAGGCTAGTTCTGGAGATACGAATGTTAGCACAAAAGCTGAAGGAAAGGAGATAGCTGCAAAATCTCTGCACACAATGCTTAGTTCTCAGAAGTAAATCATATGTGCCATGTCGTATCATTTAGGTTCAAAGAGTTAGGTGCTATACCCGCCGTAATGCTTTCCTATAGTGTAAATGCTAGTTTTAGATATAGGAATGTTAGCACAAAAACTGAAGGAAAGGAGATAGCTGCAAAATCTCTGCACACAATGCTTAGTTCTCAGAAGTAAATCATATGTGCCATGTTGTTTCATTTAGGTTCAAAGAGTTAGGTGCTATACCCGCCATAATGCTTTCCTATAGTGTAAATGCTAGTTTTAGATATAGGAATGTTAGCACAAAAGCTGAAGGAAAGGAGATAACTGCAAAATCTCTGCACACAATGCTTAGTTCTCAGAAGTAAATCATATGTGCGATGTCGTTTCATTTAGGTTCCAAGAGTTAGGTGCTATTCCTGCGGTAATGTTTTCCTATAGTGTAAATGCTAGTTTTAGATATAGGAATGTTAGCACAAAAACTGAAGGAAAGGAGATACCTGCAAAATCTCTGCACACAATGCTTAGTTCTCAGAAGAAAAGCATATGTGCCATGTTGTTTCACATAGGTTTAAAGAGTTAGGTGCTATACCCTCGGTAATGCTTTCCTGTATAGGAAATGCTAGTTCTGGAGATACGAATGTTAGCACAAAAACTGAAGGAAACGAGATAGCTGCAAAATCTCTGCACACAGTGCTTAGTTCTCAGAAGTAAATCATATGGTCCATGTTGTTTCTTTTAGGTTTAAAGAGTTAGGTGCTTTACATGCTTTAATGCTTTCCTATAGTGTAAATGCTAGTTTTACATATAGGAATGTTAGCACAGAAACTGAAGGAAAGGAGATAGCTGCAAAATCTCTGCACACAATGCTTAGTTCTCAGAAGTAAATTATATGTGCCATGTTGTTTCATTTAGGTTTAAAGAGTTATGTGCCATAGCCGCGGTAATGCTTTCCTATAGTGTTAATGCTAGTTTTAGATATAGGAATGTTAGCACAAAAACTGAAGGAAAGGAGATAGCTGCAAAATCTGTGCACACAATGCATATTTCTCAGAAGTAAATCATATGTGCCATGTTGTTTCATTTAGGTTTAAACAGGTAGGTGCTATACCCTCGGTTATGCTTTCCTGTATATGAAAGGCTAGTTCTGGAGATACGAATGTTAGCACAAAAGCTGAAGGAAAGGAGATAGCTGCAAAATCTCTGCACACAATGCTTAGTTCTCAGAAGTAAATCATATGTGCCATGTCGTATCATTTAGGTTCAAAGAGTTAGGTGCTATACCCGCCGTAATGCTTTCCTATACTGTAAATGCTAGTTTTAGATATAGGAATGTTAGCACAAAAACTGAAGGAAAGGAGATAGCTGCAAAATCTCTGCACACAATGCTTAGTTCTCATAAGTAAATCATATGTGCCATGTTGTTTCATTTAGGTTCAAAGAGTTAGGTGCTATACCCACCATAATGCTTTCCTATAGTGTAAATGCTAGTTTTAGATATAGGAATGTTAGCACAAAAGCTGAAGGAAAGGAGATAACTGCAAAATCTCTGCACACAATGCTTAGTTCTCAGAAGTAAATCATATGTGCGATGTCGTTTCATTTAGGTTCAAAGAGTTAGGTGCTATTCCTGCGGTAATGTTTTCCTATAGTGTAAATGCTAGTTTTAGATATAAGAATGTTAGCACAAAAACTGAAGGACAGGAGATACCTGCAAAATCTCTGCACACAATGCTTAGTTCTCAGAAGAAAAGCATATGTGCCATGTTGTTTCACATAGGTTTAAAGAGTTAGGTGCTATACCCTCGGTAATGCTTTCCTGTATAGGAAATGCTAGTTCTGGAGATACGAATGTTAGCACAAAAACTGAAGGAAACGAGATAGCTGCAAAATCTCTGCACACAGTGCTTAGTTCTCAGAAGTAAATCATATGGTCCATGTTGTTTCTTTTAGGTTTAAAGAGTTAGGTGCTTTACACGCTTTAATGCTTTCCTATAGTGTAAATGCTAGTTTTACATATAGGAATGTTAGCACAGAAACTGAAGGAAAGGAGATAGCTGCAAAATCTCTGCACACAATGCTTAGTTCTCAGAAGTAAATCATATGTGCCATGTTGTTTCATTTAGGTTTAAAGAGTTATGTGCCATAGCCGCGGTAATGCTTTCCTATAGTGTTAATGCTAGTTTTAGATATAGGAATGTTAGCACAAAAACTGAAGGAAAGGAGATAGCTGCAAAATCTCTGCACACAATGCATATTTCTCAGAAGTAAATCATATGTGCCATGTTGTTTCATTTAGGTTTAAACAGGTAGGTGCTATACCCTGGGTTATGCTTTCCTGTATAGGAAAGGCTAGTTCTGGAGATACGAATGTTAGCACAAAAGCTGAAGGAAAGGAGATAGCTGCAAAATCTCTGCACACAATGCTTAGTTCTCAGAAGTAAATCATATGTGCCATGTTGTTTCATTTAGCTTTAAACAGTTAGGTGCTATACCCTCGGTTATGCTTTCCTGTATAGGAAATGCTAGTTCTGGAGATACGAATGTTAGCACAAAAATTGAAGGAAAGGAGATAGCTGCAAAATCTCTGCACACAATGCTTTGTTCTCAGAAGTAAATCATATGTGCCATGTTGTTTCATTTAGGTTCAAAGAGTTAGGTGCTATACCCGCGGTAATGCTTTCCTATAGTGAAAATGCTAGTTTTAGATAGAGGAATGTTAGCACAAAAAATGAAGGAAAGGAGATAGCTGCAAAATCTCTGCACACAATGCTTAGTTCTCAGAGGTAAATCATATGTGCCATGTTGTTTCATTTAGGTTTAAAGAGTTATGTGCCATAGCCGCGGTAATGCTTTCCTATAGTGTTAATGCTAGTTTTAGATATAGGAATGTTAGCACAAAAACTGAAGGAAAGGAGATAGCTGCAAAATCTCTGCACACAATGCATATTTCTCAGAAGTAAATCATATGTGCCATGTTGTTTCATTTAGGTTTAAACAGGTAGGTGCTATACCCTCGGTTATGCTTTCCTGTATAGGAAAGGCTAGTTCTGGAGATACGAATGTTAGCACAAAAGCTGAAGGAAAGGAGATAGCTGCAAAATCTCTGCACACAATGCTTAGTTCTCAGAAGAAAATCATATGTCCCATGTTGTTTCATTTACGTTCAAAGAGTTAGGTGGTATACCCGCGGTAATGCTTTCCCATAGTGTAAATGCTAGTTTTAGATATAGGTATGTTAGCAGAAAAACTGAAGGAAAGAAGATAGCTGCAAAATCTCTGCACACAATGCTTAGTTCCCAGAAGAAAATCATATGTGCCATGTTGTTTCTCTTAGGTTTAAAGAGTTAGGTGCTATTCCCTCGGTTATGCTTTCCTGTATAGGAAATGCCAGTTCTGGAGATACGAATGTTAGCACAAAAACTGAAGGAAAGGAGATAGCTGCAAAATTTCTCCACACAATGCTTAGTTCTCAGAAGTAAATCATATGTGCCATGTTGTTTCATTTAGGTTTAAAGAGTTAAGTGCCATACCCGCGGTAATGCTTTACCATAGTGTAAATGCAAGTTTTAGATATAGGAATGTTAGGACAAAAACTGAAGGAAAGGGGATAGCTGCAAAATCTCTGCACACAATGCTTAGTTCCCAGAAGAAAATCATATGTGCCATGTTGTTTCACTTAGGTTTAAAGAGTTAGGTGCTATTCCCTCGGTTATGCTTTCCTGTATAGGAAATGCTAGTTCTGGAGATACGAATGTTAGCACAAAAACTGAAGGAATGTGATAGCTGCAAAATCTCTGCACACAATGCCTAGTTCTCAGAAGTAAATCATATGTGCCATGTTGTTTCATTTAGGTTTAAAGAGTTAGGTATAGGAAATGCTAGTTCTGGAGATACGAATGTTAGCACATAAACTGAAGGAAAGGAGATAGCTGCAAAATCTCTGCACACAATGCTTAGTTCTCAGAAATAAATCATATGTGCCATGTTGTTTCATTTAGGTTCAAAGAGTTAGGTGCTATACCCGCCGTAATGCTTTCCTATAGTGTAAATGCTAGTTTTAGATATAAGAATGTTAGCACAAAAACTGAAGGAAAGGAGATAGCTGCAAAATCTCTGCACACAATGCTTAGTTCTCAGAAGTAAATCATATGTGCCATGTTGTTTCATTTAGGTTTATAGAGTTATGTGCCTTAGCCGCGGTAATGCTTTCCTATAGTGTAAATGCTAGTTTTAGATATAGGAATGTTAGCACAAAAACTGAAGGAAAGGAGATAGCTGCAAAATATCTGCACGCAATGCATATTTCTCAGAAGTAAATCATATGTGCCATGTTGTTTCATTTAGGTTTAAACAGTTAGGTGCTATACCCTCAGTTATGCTTTCCTGTATAAGAAATGCTAGTTCTGGAGATACGAATGTTAGCACAAAAACTGAAGGAAAGGAGATAGCTGCAAAAGCTCTGCACGCAATGCTTACTTCTCAGAAGTAAATCATATGGTCCATGTTGTTTCCTTTAGGTTTAAAGAGTTAGGTGCTATACCCGCTTTAATGTTTTCCTATAGTGTAAAAGGTAGTTTTAGATATAGGAATGTTAGCAGAAAAACTGAAGGAAAGGAGATAGCTGCAAAATCTCTGCACACAATGCTTAGTTCTCAGAAGTAAATCATATGTGCCATGTTGTTTCACTTAGGTCTAAAAAGTTAGGTGCTATTCCGTCGGTTATGCTTTCCTGTATAGGAAATGCTAGTTCTGGAGATATGAATGTTAGCACAAAAACTGAAGGAAAGGAGATAGGTGCAAAATCTCTGCACACAATGCTTAATTCTCAGAAGTAAATCATATGTGCCATGTTGTTCCATTTAGGTTTAAAGAGTTAGGTGCTATACCCTCGGTTATCCTTTCCTGTACAGGAAATGCTAGTTCTGGACATACGAATGTTAGCACAAAAACTGAAGGAAAGGAGATAGCTGTAAAATCTCTGCACTCAGTGCTGAGTTCTAAGAAGTAAATCATATGGTCCATGTTGTTTCATTTAGTTTTAAAGAGTTAGGTGCTTTACCCGCTTTAATCCTTTCCTATAGTGTAAATGAGAGTTTTAGATATAGGAATGTTAGCACAAAAACTGAAGGAAAGGAGATAGCTGCAAAATCTCTGCACACAATGCTTAGTTCTCAGAAGTAAATCATATTTGTCATGTTGTTTCATTTAGGTTGAAACAGTTAGGTGCTATACCCTCGGTTATGCTTTCCTGTTTAGGAAATGCTAGTTCTGGAGATACGAATGTTAGCACAAAAACGTAAGGAAAGGAGATAGCTGCAAAATCTCTGCACTCAATGCTTAGTTCTCAGAAGTAAATCATATGTGCCATGTTGTTTCATTTAGGTTCAAAGAGTTAAGTGCTATACCCGCGGTAATGCTTTCCTATAGTGTAAATGCTAGTTTTAGATATACGAATTTTAGCACAAAAACTGAAGGAAAGGAGATAGCTGCAAAATCTCTGCACAAAATGCTTAGTTCTCAGAAGTAAATCATATGTGCCATGTTGTTTCATTTAGGTTCAAAGAGTTAGGTGGTATACCTGCGGTAATGTTTTCCTATAGTGTAAATGCTAGTTTTAGATATAGGAATGTCAGCACAAAAACTGAAAGAAAGGAGATAGCTGCAAAATCTCTGCACACAGTGCTTAGTTCTCAGAAGTGAATCATATGTGCAATGTTGTTTCATTTAGGTTTAAAGAGTTAGGTGCTATACCGGCGGAAATGCTTTCCTGTAGTGTAAATGCTAATTTTAGATATAGGAATGTTAGCACAAAAACAGAAGGAAAGGAGATAGTTGCAAAATCTCTGCAAACAATGCTTAGTTCTCAGAAGTATATCATACGTGCCATGTTGTTTCATTTAGGTTCAAAGAGTTAGGTGCTATACCCGCGGTAATGCTTTCCTATAGTGTAAATGCTAGTTTTAGATATAGGTATGTTAGCAGAAAAACTGAAGGAAAGGAGATAGCTGCAAAATCTCTGCACACAATGCTTAGTTCTCAGAAGAAAATCATATGTGCCATGTTGTTTCACTTAGGTCTAAAAAGTTAGGTGCTATTCCCTCGGTTATGCTTTCCTGTATAGGAAATGCTAGTTCTGGAGATACGAATGTTAGCACAAAAACTGAAGGAAAGGAGATAGCTGCAAAAGCTCTGCACACAATGCTTACTTCTCAGAAGTAAATCATATGTGCCATGTTGTTCCATTTAGTTTTAAAGAGTTAGGTGCTATACCCTCGGTTATCCTTTCCTGTACAGGAAATGCTAGTTCTGGAGATATGAATGTTAGCACAAAAACTGAAGGAAAGGAGATAGCTGCAAAATCTCTGCACACAGTGCTTAGTTATCAGAAGTAAATCATATGGTCCATGTTCTTTCATTTAGTTTTAAAGAGTTAGGTGCTTTACCCGCTTTAATGCTTTCCTATAGTGTAAATGCTAGTTTTAAATATAGGAATGTTAGCAGAAAAACTGAAGGAAAGGAGATGGCTGCAAAATCTCTCCACACAATGCTTAGTTCTCAGAAGTAAATCATATGTGCCATGTTGTTTCATTTAGCTTTAAACAGTTAGGTGCTATACCCTCGGTTATGCTTTCCTGTATAGGAAATGCTAGTTCTGGAGATACGAATGTTAGCACAAAAACTGAAGGAAATGAGATAGCTGCAAAAGCTCTGCACACAATGCTTAGTTCTCAGAAGTAAATCATATGTGCCATGTTGTTTCATTTAGGTTCAAAGACTTAGGTGCTATACCCGCCGTAATGCATTCCTAATGTGTAAATGCTAGTTTTAGATATAGGAATGTTAGCACAAAAACTGAAGGAAAGGAGATAGCTGCAAAATCTCTGCACACAATGCATATTTCTCAGAAGTAAAAAATATGTGCCATGTTGTTTCATTTAGGTTTAAACATGTAGGTGCTATACCCTCGGTTATGCTTTCCTGTTTAGGAAATGCTAATTCTCGAGATACGAATGTTAGCACAAAAAGTGAAGGAAAGGAGATAGCTGCAAAATTTCTCCACACAATCCCTAGTTCTCAGAAGTAAATCATATGTGCCATGTTGTTTCATTTAGGTTTAAAGAGTTAGGTGCTTTACCCGCTTTAATGCTTTCGTATAGTGTAAATGCTAGTTTTAAATATAGGAATGTTAGCAGAAAAACTGAAGGAAAGGAGATAGCGTCAAAATTTCTCCACACAATCCCTAGTTCTCAGAAGTAAATCATATGTGCCATGTTTTTTCATTTAGGTTTGAAGTGTTATGTGCCATACCCGCGGTAATGCTTTCCTATAGTGTAAATGCTAGTTTTAGATATAGGAATCTTAGCACAAAAACTGAAGGAAAGGAGATAGCTGCAAAATCTGCACACAATGCTTAGTTCTCAGAAGTAAATCATATCTGCCATGTTGTTTCATTTAGGTTTAAAGAGTTATGTGCCATACCCGCGGTAATGCTTTCCTATAGTGTAAAAGCTAGTTTTAGATATAGGAATGTTAGCACAAAAACTGAAGGAAAGGAGATAGCTGCAAAATCTCTGCACACAGTGCTTAGTTCTCAGAAGTAAATCATATGTGCCATGTTGTTCCATTTAGGTTTAAACAGTTAGGTGCTATACCCTCGATTATGCTTTCCTGTATAGGAAATGCTAGTTCTGGAGATACGAATGTTAGCACAAAAACTGAAGGAAAGGAGATCGCTGCAAAATCTCTGCACACAATGCTTAGTTCCCAGAAGTAAATCATATGTGCCATGTTGTTTCATTTAGGTTTAAAGAGTTAGGTGCTTTACCCGCTTTAATGCTTTCCTATAGTGTAAATGCTAGTTTTAAATATAGGAATTTTAGCAGAAAAACTGAAGGAAAGGAGATAGCTGCAAAATCTCTGCACACAATGCTTAGTTCTCAGAAGTAAATCATATGTGCCATGTTGTTTCATTTAGCTTTAAACCAGTAGGTGCTATACCCTCGGTTATGCTTTTCTGTATAGGAAATGCTAGTTCTGGAGACACGAATGTTAGCACAAAAACTGAAGGAAAGGAGATAGCTGCAAAATCTCTGCACACAATGCTTACTTCTCAGAAGTAAATCATATGTGCCATGTTGTTCCATTTAGGTTTAAAGAGTTAGGTGCTATACCCTCAGTTATGCCTTCCTGTACAGGAAATGCTAGTTCTGGAGATACGAATGTTAGCACAAAAACTGAAGGAAAGGAGATAGCTGCAAAATTTCTCCACACAATCCCTAGTCTCAGAAGTAAATCATATGTGTCATGTTTTTTCATTTAGGTTTGAAGTGTTATGTGCCATACCCGCGGTAATGCTTTCCTATAGTGTAAATGCTAGTTTTAGATATAGGAATGTTAGCACAAAAACTGAAGGAAAGGAGATAGCTGCAAAATCTCTGCACACAATGCTTAGTTCTGAGAAGTAAATCATATTTGTCATGTTGTTTCATTTAGGTTTAAACAGTTAGGTGCTATACCCTCGGTTATGCTTTCCTGTATAGGAAATGCTAGTTCTGGAGACGCGAATGTTAGCACAAAAACTGAAGGAAAGGAGATAGCTGCAAAATCTCTGCACACAATGCTTAGTTCTCAAAGTAAATCATATGGTCCATGTTGTTTCATTTAGGTTTAAAGAGTTAGGTGCTATACCCGCTTTAAGGCTTTCCTATAGTGTAAATGCTAGTTTTAGATATAGGAATGTTAGCAGAAAAACTGAAGGAAAGGAGATAGCTGCAAAATCTCTGCACACAATGCTTAGTTCTCAGAAGTAAATCATATGGTCCATGTTGTTTCATTTAGGTTTAAAGAGTTAGGTGCTATACCACTGGTAATGATATCCTATAGTGTAAATGTTGGTTTCAGGTATAGGAATGTTAGTACAAAAACTGAAGGAAAGGAGATAGCTGCAAAATCTCTGCACACAATGCTTAGGTCTCAGAAGTGAATCATACGTGCAATGTTGTTTCATTTATGTTTAAAGAGTTAGGTGCTATAGCTGCGGTAATGCTTTCCTATAGTGTAAATGCTAGTTTTAGATATAGGAAAGTTACCACAAAAACTGAAGGAAAGGAGATAGTTGAAAAATCTCTGCACACAATGCTTAGTTCTCAGAAGTATATCATATGTGCCATGTTGTTTCATTTAGGTTTAAACAGTTAGGTGCTATACACTCGGTTATGCTTTCCTGTATAGGAAATGCTAGTTTTGGAGATACGAATGTTAGCACAAAAACTGAAGGAAAGCAGATAGGTGCAAAATCTCTGCACACAATGCTTAGTTCTCAGAAGTAAATCATATGTGTCATGTTGTTTCATTTAGGTTTAAAGAGTTAGGTGCTATACCCGCGGTAATGCTTTCCTATAGTGTAAATGCTACTTTTAGATATAGGAATGTTAGCACAAAAACTGAAGGAAAGGAGATAGCTGCAAAATCTCTGCACACAATGGGTAGTTCTCAGAAGTAAATCATATATGCCATGTAGTTTCATTTAGGTTTAAAGAGTTATGTGTCATACCCGCGGTAATGCTTTCCTATAGTGTAAATGCTAGGTTTAGATATAGGAATGATAGCACAAAAAGTGAAGGAAAGGAGATAGCGGCAAAATCTCTGCACACAATGCTTAGTTCTCAGAACAAAATCATATGTGCCATGTTGTTTCATTTAGGTTTAAACAGTTAGGTGGTATACCCTCGTTTATGCTTTCCTGTATAGGAAATGCTAGTTCTGGAGATACGAATGTTAGCACAAAAATTGAAGGAAAGGAGATAGCTGCAAAATCTCTGCACACAATGCTTAGTTCTCAGAAGTAAATCATATGTCCCATGTTGTTTCATTTAGGTTCAAAGAGTTAGTTGCTATACCCGCGGTAATGCTTTCCTATAGTGTAAATGCTAGTTTTAGATATAGGAATGTTAGCAGAAAAACTGAAGGAAAGGAGATAGCTGCAAAATCTCTGCACACAATGCTTAGTTCCCAGAAGAAAATCATATGTGCCATGTTGTTTCACTTAGGTTTAAAGAGTTAGGTGCTATTCCCTCGGTTATGCTTTCCTGTATAGGAAATGCTAGTTCTGGAGATACGAATGTTAGCACAAAAACTGAAGGAAAGGAGATAGCTGCAAAATCTCTGCACACAATGCTTACTTCTCAGAAGTAAATCATATGTGCCATGTTGTTCAATTTAGGTTTAAAGAGTTAGGTGCTATACCCTCAGTTATTCCTTCCTGTACAGGAAATGCTAGTTCTGGAGATACGAATGTTAGCACAAAAACTGAAGGAAAGGAGATAGCTGCAAAATTTCTCCACACAATCCCAAGTTCTCAGAAGTAAATCATATGTGCCATGTTTTTTCATTTAGGTTTGAAGTGTTATGTGCCATACCCGCGGTAATGCTTTCCTATAGTGTAAATGCTAGGTTTAGATATAGGAATGTTAGCACAAAAACTGAAGGAAAGGAGATAGCTGCAAAATCTCTCCACACAATGCTTAGTTCTCAGAAGTAAATCATATGTGCCATGTTGTTTCATTTAGGTTTAAAGAGTTATGTGCCATAGCCGCGGTAATGCTTTCCTATAGTGTAAAAGCTAGTTTTAGATATAGGAATGTTAGCACAAAAACTGAAGGAAAGGAGATAGCTGCAAAATCTCTGCACACAATGCATATTTCTCAGAAGTAAATCATATGTGCCATGTTGTTTCATTTAGGTTTAAACAGGTGCTATACCCTCGGTTATGCTTTCCTGTATAGGAAATGCTAGTTCTGGAGATACGAATGTTAGCACAAAAACTGAAGGAAAGGAGAGAGCTGCAAAATCTCTGCACACAATGCTTAGTTCTCAGAGGTAAATCATATGTGCCATGTTGTTTCATTTAGGTTCAAAGAGTTAGGTGCTATACCCGCGGTAATGCTTTCTTACAGTGTAAAGGCTAGTTTTAGATATAGGTATGTTAGCAGAAAAACTGAAGGAAAGGAGATAGCTGCAAAATCTCTGCACACAATGCTTAGTTCCCAGAAGAAAATCATATGTGCCATGTTGTTTCACTTAGGTTTAAAGAGTTAGGTGCTATTCCCTCGGTTATGCTTTCCTGTATATGAAATGCTAGTTCTGGAGATACGAATGTTAGCACAAAAGCTGAAGGAAAGGAGATAGCTGCAAAATCTCTGCACACAATGCTTAGTTCTCAGAAGTAAATCATATGGTCCATGTTGTTTCATTTAGGTTTAAAGAGTTAGGTGCTATACCCGCTTTAAGGCTTTCCTATTGTGTAAATGCTAGTTTCAGATATAGGAATGTTAGCAGAAAAACTGAAGGAAAGGAGATAGCTGCAAAATCTCTGCAAACAATGTTTAGTTCTCAGAAGTAAATCATATGGTCCATGTTTTTTCATTTAGGTTTAAAGAGTTAGGTGCTATACCACCGGTAATGATATCCTATAGTGTAAAGGCTGGTTTCAGGTATAGGAATGTTAGTACAAAAACTGAAGGAAAGGAGATAGCTGCAAAATCTCTGCACACAATGCTTAGTTCTCAGAAGTATATCATATGTGTCATGTTGTTTCATTTAGGTTTAAACAGTTAGGGGCTATACCCTCGGTTATGCTTTCCTGTATAGGAAATGCTAGTTCTGGAGATACGAATGTTAGCACAAAAACGTAAGGAAAGGAGATAGCTGCAAAATCAGTGCACACAATGCTTAGTTCTCAGAAGTAAATCATATGTGCCATGTTGTTTCATTTAGGTTCAAAGAGTTAAGTGCTATACCCGCGGTAATGCTTTCCTGTAGTGTAAATGCTAATTTTAGATATAGGAATGTTAGCACAAAAACAGAAGGAAAGGAGATATTTGCAAAATCTCTGCAAACAATGCTTAGTTCTCAGAAGTATATCATATGTGCCATGTTGTTCCATTTAGGTTTAAACAGTTAGGTGCTATAACCTCGGTTATGCTTTCCTGTATTGGAAATGCTAGTTCTGGAGATACGAATGTTAGCACAAAAACTGAAGGAAAGGAGATAGCTGCAAAATCTCTGCACACAATGCTTAGTTCTCAGAAGTAAATCATATGATCCATGTTGTTTCATTTCGGTTTAAAGAGTTAGGTGCTTTACCCGCTTTAATGCTTTCCTATAGTGTAAATGGTAGTTTTAGATATAGGAATGTTAGCAGAAAAACTGAAGGAAAGGAGATAGCTGCAAAATCTCTGCACACAATGCTTAGTTCCCAGAAGAAAATCATATGTGCCATGTTGTTTCACTTAGGTTTAAAGAGTTAGGTGCTATTCCCTCGGTTATGCTTTCCTGTATAGGAAATGCTAGTTCTGGAGATACGAATGTTAGCACAAAAACTGAAGGAAAGGAGATACCTGCAAAATCTCTGCACACAATGCTTACTTCTCAGATGTAAATCATATGTGCCATGTTGTTCAATTTAGGTTTAAAGAGTTAGGTGCTATACCCTCAGTTATTCCTTCCTGTACAGGAAATGCTAGTTCTGGAGATACGAATGTTAGCACAAAAACTGAAGGAAAGGAGATAGCTGCAAAATTTCTCCACACAATCCCAAGTTCTCAGAAGTAAATCATATGTGCCATGTTTTTTCATTTAGGTTTGAAGTGTTATGTGCCATACCCGCGGTAATGCTTTCCTATAGTGTAAATGCTAGGTTTAGATATAGGAATGTTAGCACAAAAACTGAAGGAAAGGAGATAGCTGCAAAATCTCTCCACACAATGCTTAGTTCTCAGAAGTAAATCATATGTGCCATGTTGTTTCATTTAGGTTTAAAGAGTTATGTGCCATACCCGCGGTAATGCTTTCCTATAGTGTAAATGCTAGTTTTAGATATAGGAATGTTAGCACAAAAACTGAAGGAAAGGAGATAGCTGCAAAATCTCTGCACACAATGCTTAGTTCTCAGAAGTAAATCATATGTGCCATGTTGTTTCATTTAGGTTTTAAGAGTTATGTGCCATAGCCGCGGTAATGCTTTCCTATAGTGTAAAAGCTAGTTTTAGATATAGGAATGTTAGCACAAAAACTGAAGGAAAGGAGATAGCTGCAAAATCTCTGCACACAATGCATATTTCTCAGAAGTAAATCATATGTGCAATGTTGTTTCATTTAGGTTTAAACAGGTGCTATACCCTCGGTTATGCTTTCCTGTATAGGAAATGCTAGTCCTGGAGATACGAATGTTAGCACAAAAACTGAAGGAAAGGAGATAGCTGCAAAATCTCTGCACACAATGCCTAGTTCTCAGAAGTAAATCATATGTGCCATGTTGTTTCATTTAGGTTTAAACATGTAGGTGCTATACCCTCGGTTATGCTTTCCTGTATAGGAAAGGCTAGTTCTGGAGATACGAATGTTAGCACAAAAGCTGAAGGAAAGGAGATAGCTGCAAAATCTCTGCACACAATGCTTAGTTCTCAGAAGTAAATCATATGGTCCATGTTGTTTCATTTAGGTTTAAAGAGTTAGGTGCTACACCCGCTTTAAGGCTTTCCTATTGTGTAAATGCTAGTTTCAGATATAGGAATGTTAGCAGAAAAACTGAAGGAAAGGAGATAGCTGCAAAATCTCTGCAAACAATGTTTAGTTCTCAGAAGTAAATAATATGGTCCATGTTGTTTCATTTAGGTTTAAAGAGTTAGGTGCTATACCACCGGTAATGATATCCTATAGTGTAAAGGCTGGTTTCAGGTATAGGAATGTTAGTACAAAAACTGAAGGAAAGGAGATAGCTGCAAAATCTCTGCACACAATGCTTAGTTCTCAGAAGTGAATCATATGTGCAATATTGTTTCATTTATGTTTAAAGAGTGAGGTGCTATACCCGCGGTAATGCTTTCCTATAGTGTAAATGCTAGTTTTAGATATAGGAATCTTACCACAAAAACTGAAGGAAAGGAGATAGTTGCAAAATGTCTGCACACAATGCTTAGTTCTCAGAAGTATATCATATGTGTCATGTTGTTTCATTTAGGTTTAAACAGTTAGGGGCTATACCCTCGGTTATGCTTTCCTGGAGATACGAATGTTAGCACAAAAACTGAAGGAAAGGAGATAGCTGCAAAATCTCTGCACACAGTGCTTAGTTCTCAGAAGTAAATCATATGATCCATGTTGTTTCATTTCGGTTTAAAGACTTAGGTGCTTTACCCGCTTTAATGCTTTCCTATAGTGTAAATGGTAGTTTTAGATATAGGAATGTTCGCAGAAAAACTGAAGGAAAGGAGATAGCTGCAAAATCTCTGCACACAATGCTTAGCTCTCAGAAGTAAATCATATGTGCCATGTTGTTTCACTTAGCTTTAAACAGTTAGGTGCTATACCCTCGGTTATGCTTTCTTGTATAGGAAATGCTAGTTCTGGAGATACGAATGTTAGCACAAAAACGTAAGGAAAGGAGATAGCTGCAAAATCAGTGCACACAATGCTTAGTTCTCAGAAGTAAATCATATGTGCCATGTTGTTTCATTTAGGTTCAAAGAGTTAAGTGCTATACCCGCGGTAATGCTTTCCTGTAGTGTAAATGCTAATTTTAGATATAGGAATGTTAGCACAAAAACAGAAGGAAAGGAGATATTTGCAAAATCTCTGCAAACAATGCTTAGTTCTCAGAAGTATATCATATGTGCCATGTTGTTCCATTTAGGTTTATAACAGTTAGGTGCTATAACCTCAGTTATGCTTTCCTGTATTGGAAATGCTAGTTCTGGAGATACGAATGTTAGCACAAAAACTGAAGGAAAGGAGATAGCTGCAAAATCTCTGCACACAATGCTTAGTTCTCAGAAGTAAATCATATGATCCATGTTGTTTCATTTCGGTTTAAAGAGTTAGGTGCTTTACCCGCTTTAATGCTTTCCTATAGTGTAAATGGTAGTTTTAGATATAGGAATGTTAGCAGAAAAACTGAAGGAAAGGAGATAGCTGCAAAATCTCTGCACACAATGCTTAGTTCCCAGAAGAAAATCATATGTGCCATGTTGTTTCACTTAGGTTTAAAGAGTTAGGTGCTATTCCCTCGGTTATGCTTTCCTGTATAGGAAATGCTAGTTCTGGAGATACGAATGTTAGCACAAAAACTGAAGGAAAGGAGATACCTGCAAAATCTCTGCACACAATGCTTACTTCTCAGATGTAAATCATATGTGCCATGTTGTTCAATTTAAGTTTAAAGAGTTAGGTGCTATACCCTCAGTTATTCCTTCCTGTACAGGAAATGCTAGTTCTGGAGATACGAATGTTAGCACAAAAACTGAAGGAAAGGAGATAGCTGCAAAATTTCTCCACACAATCCCAAGTTCTCAGAAGTAAATCATATGTGCCATGTTTTTTCATTTAGGTTTGAAGTGTTATGTGCCATACCCGCGGTAATGCTTTCCTATAGTGTAAATGCTAGGTTTAGATATAGGAATGTTAGCACAAAAACTGAAGGAAAGGAGATAGCTGCAAAATCTCTCCACACAATGCTTAGTTCTCAGAAGTAAATCATATGTGCCATGTTGTTTCATTTAGGTTTAAAGAGTTATGTGCCATACCCGCGGTAATGCTTTCCTATAGTGTAAATGCTAGTTTTAGATATAGGAATGTTAGCACAAAAACTGAAGGAAAGGAGATAGCTGCAAAATCTCTGCACACAATGCTTAGTTCTCAGAAGTAAATCATATGTGCCATGTTGTTTCATTTAGGTTTTAAGAGTTATGTGCCATAGCCGCGGTAATGCTTTCCTATAGTGTAAAAGCTAGTTTTAGATATAGGAATGTTAGCACAAAAACTGAAGGAAAGGAGATAGCTGCAAAATCTCTGCACACAATGCATATTTCTCAGAAGTAAATCATATGTGCAATGTTGTTTCATTTAGGTTTAAACAGGTGCTATACCCTCGGTTATGCTTTCCTGTATAGGAAATGCTAGTCCTGGAGATACGAATGTTAGCACAAAAACTGAAGGAAAGGAGATAGCTGCAAAATCTCTGCACACAATGCCTAGTTCTCAGAAGTAAATCATATGTGCCATGTTGTTTCATTTAGGTTTAAACATGTAGGTGCTATACCCTCGGTTATGCTTTCCTGTATAGGAAAGGCTAGTTCTGGAGATACGAATGTTAGCACAAAAGCTGAAGGAAAGGAGATAGCTGCAAAATCTCTGCACACAATGCTTAGTTCTCAGAAGTAAATCATATGGTCCATGTTGTTTCATTTAGGTTTAAAGAGTTAGGTGCTACACCCGCTTTAAGGCTTTCCTATTGTGTAAATGCTAGTTTCAGATATAGGAATGTTAGCAGAAAAACTGAAGGAAAGGAGATAGCTGCAAAATCTCTGCAAACAATGTTTAGTTCTCAGAAGTAAATAATATGGTCCATGTTGTTTCATTTAGGTTTAAAGAGTTAGGTGCTATACCACCGGTAATGATATCCTATAGTGTAAAGGCTGGTTTCAGGTATAGGAATGTTAGTACAAAAACTGAAGGAAAGGAGATAGCTGCAAAATCTCTGCACACAATGCTTAGTTCTCAGAAGTGAATCATATGTGCAATATTGTTTCATTTATGTTTAAAGAGTGAGGTGCTATACCCGCGGTAATGCTTTCCTATAGTGTAAATGCTAGTTTTAGATATAGGAATCTTACCACAAAAACTGAAGGAAAGGAGATAGTTGCAAAATGTCTGCACACAATGCTTAGTTCTCAGAAGTATATCATATGTGTCATGTTGTTTCATTTAGGTTTAAACAGTTAGGGGCTATACCCTCGGTTATGCTTTCCTGGAGATACGAATGTTAGCACAAAAACTGAAGGAAAGGAGATAGCTGCAAAATCTCTGCACACAGTGCTTAGTTCTCAGAAGTAAATCATATGATCCATGTTGTTTCATTTCGGTTTAAAGACTTAGGTGCTTTACCCGCTTTAATGCTTTCCTATAGTGTAAATGGTAGTTTTAGATATAGGAATGTTCGCAGAAAAACTGAAGGAAAGGAGATAGCTGCAAAATCTCTGCACACAATGCTTAGTTCTCAGAAGTAAATCATATGTGCCATGTTGTTTCACTTAGCTTTAAACAGTTAGGTGCTATACCCTCGGTTATGCTTTCTTGTATAGGAAATGCTAGTTCTGGAGATACGAATGTTAGCACAAAAACGTAAGGAAAGGAGATAGCTGCAAAATCAGTGCACACAATGCTTAGTTCTCAGAAGTAAATCATATGTGCCATGTTGTTTCATTTAGGTTCAAAGAGTTAAGTGCTATACCCGCGGTAATGCTTTCCTGTAGTGTAAATGCTAATTTTAGATATAGGAATGTTAGCACAAAAACAGAAGGAAAGGAGATATTTGCAAAATCTCTGCAAACAATGCTTAGTTCTCAGAAGTATATCATATGTGCCATGTTGTTCCATTTAGGTTTAAACAGTTAGGTGCTATAACCTCGGTTATGCTTTCCTGTATTGGAAATGCTAGTTCTGGAGATACGAATGTTAGCACAAAAACTGAAGGAAAGGAGATAGCTGCAAAATCTCTGCACACAATGCTTAGTTCTCAGAAGTAAATCATATGATCCATGTTGTTTCATTTCGGTTTAAAGAGTTAGGTGCTTTACCCGCTTTAATGCTTTCCTATAGTGTAAATGGTAGTTTTAGATATAGGAATGTTAGCAGAAAAACTGAAGGAAAGGAGATAGCTGCAAAATCTCTGCACAAAATGCTTAGTTCCCAGAAGAAAATCATATGTGCCATGTTGTTTCACTTAGGTTTAAAGAGTTAGGTGCTATTCCCTCGGTTATGCTTTCCTGTATAGGAAATGCTAGTTCTGGAGATACGAATGTTAGCACAAAAACTGAAGGAAAGGAGATAGCTGCAAAATCTCTGCACACAATGCTTAGTTCTCAGAAGTAAATCATAGGGTCCATGTTGTTTCATTTAGGTTTAAAGAGTTAGGTGCTATACCCGCTTTAATGCTTTCCTATAGTGTAAATGCTAGTTTTAGATATAGGAATGTTAGCAGAAAAACTGAAGGAAAGGAGATAGCTGCAAAATCTCTGCACACAATGGTTAGTTCCCAGAAGTAAATCATATGTGCCTTCTTGTTTCATTTAGGTTCAAAGAGTTAGGTGCTATACCCGCGGTAATGCTTTCCTATACTGTAAATGCTAGTTTTAGATATAGGAATGTTAGCACAAAAACTGAAGGAAAGGAGATAGCTGCAAAATCTCTGCACACAATGCATAGTTCTCAGAAGTAAATCATATGTGCCATGTTGTTTCATTTAGGTTCAAAGAGTTAGGTGCTATACCTGCGGTAATGTTTTCCTATAGTGTAAATGCTAGTTTTAGATATAGGAATGCTAGCACAAAAACTGAAGGAAAGGAGATAGCTGCAAAATCTCTGCACACAGTGCTTAGTTCTCAGAAGTAAATCATATGTGCCATGTTGTTTCATTTAGTTTTAAAGAATTATGTGCCATACCGCGGTAATGCTTTCCTATAGTGTAAATGATAGTTTTAGATATAGGAATGTTAGCACAAAAACTGAAGGAAAGGAGATAGCTGCAAAATCTCTGCACACAATGCTTAGTTCTCAGAAGTAAATCATATGTGCCATGTTGTTTCATTTAGGTTTAAACAGTTAGGTGCTATACCCTCGGTTATGCTTTCCTGTATAGGAAATGCTAGTTCTGGAGATACGAATGTTAGCACAAAAACTGAAGGAAAGGAGATAGCTGCAAAATCTCTGCACACAGTGCTTAGTTCTCAGAAGTAAATCATATGGTCCATGTTGTTTCATTTAGGTTTAAAGAGTTAGGTGCTTTACCCGCTTTAATGCTTTCCTATAGTGTAAACGCTAGTTTTAGATATAGGAATGTTAGCAGAAAAACTGAAGGAAAGGAGATAGCTGCAAAATCTCTGCACACAATGCTTACTTCTCAGAAGTAAATCATATGTGCCATGCTGTTCCATTTAGGTTTAAAGAGTTAGGTGCTATACCCTCGGTTATGCTTTCCTGTACAGGAAATGCTAGTTCTGGAGATACGAATGTTAGCATAAAAACTGAAGGAAAGGAGATAGCTGCAAAATCTCTGCACACAATCCTTAGTTCTCAGAAGTAAATCATATGTGCCATGTTTTTTCATTTAGGTTTGAAGTTTTATGTGCCATACCCGCGGTAATGCTTTCCTATAGTGTAAATGCTAGTTTTAGATATAGGAATGTTAGCACAAAAACTGAAGGAAAGGAGATACCTGCAAAATCTCTGCACACAATGCTTAGTTCTCAGAAGAAAATCGTATGTGCCATGTTGTTTCACATACGTTTAAAGAGTTAGGTGCTATACCCTCGGTAATGCTTTCCTGTATAGGAAATGCTAGTTCTGGAGATACGAAAGTTAGCACAAAAACTGAAGGAAAGGAGATAGCTGCAAAATCTCTGCACTCAATGCTTAGTTCTCAGAAGTAAATCATATTTGTCATGTAGTTTCATTTAGGTTTAAACAGTTAGGTGCTATACCCTCGGCTATGCTTTCCTGTATAGGAAATGCTAGTTCTGGAGATACGAATGTTAGCACAAAAACTGAAGGAAAGGAGATAGCTGCAAAATCTCTGCACACAATGCTTAGCTCTCAGAAGTAAATCATATGTGCAAGGTTGTTTCATTTAGGTTCAAAGAGTTAGGTACTATACCCCCGGGAATGCTTTCCTATAGTGTAAATGCTAGTTTTAGATATAGGAATGTTAGCACAAAAACTGAAGGAAAGGAGATAGCTGCAAAATCTCTGCACACAGTGCTTAGTTTTCAGAAGTAAATCATATGTGCCATGTTGTTTCATTTAGGTTTAAAGAGTTATGTGCCATACCGCGGTAATGCTTTCCTATAGTGTAAATGAGAGTTTTAGATATAGGAATGTTAGCACAAAAACTGAAGGAAAGGAGATACCTGCAAAATCTCTGCACACAATGCTTAGTTCTCAGAAGTAAATCATATGTGCCATGTTGTTTCATTTAGGTTTAAATAGTTAGGTGCTATTCCCTCGGTTATGCTTTCCTGTATAGGAAATGCTAGTTCTGGAGTAACGAATGTTAGCACAAAAACTGAAGGAAAGGAGATAGCTGTAAAATCTCTGCACACAATGCTTAGTTCTCAGAAGTAATTCATATGTGCCATGTTGTTTCATTTAGGTTTAAACAGGTAGGTGCTATACCCTCTGTTATGATTTCCTGTATAGGAAATGCTAGTTCTGGAGATACGAATGTTAGAAGAAAAACTGAAGGAAAGGCGATAGCTTCAAAATCTCTGCACACAATGCTTAGTTCTCAGAAGTAAATCATATGGTCCATGTTGTTTCAATTAGGTTTAAAGAGTTAGGTGCTATACCACCGGTAATGATATCCTATAGTGTAAATGCTGGTTTCAGGTATAGGAATGTTAGTACAAAAACTGAAGGAAAGGAGATAGCTGCAAAATCTCTGCACACATTATTTAGGTCTGAGAAGTGAATCATATGTGCCATGTTGTTTCATTTAGGTTTAATGAGTTATGTACCATACCCGCGGTAATGCCTTCCTATAGTGTAAATGCTAGTTTTAGATATAGGAATGTTAGCACAAAATCTGAAGGAAAGGAGATAGCTGCAAAATCTCTGTACACAATGCTTAGTTCTCAGAAGTAAATCATATTTGTCATGTTGTTTCATTTAGGTTTAAACAGTTAGGTGCTATACCCTCGGTTATGCTTTCCTGTATAGGAAATGCTAGTTCTGGAGATACGAATGTTAGCACAAAAACTGAAGGAAAGGAGATAGCTGCAAAATCTCTGCACACAATGCTTAGTTCTCAGAAGTAAATCATATGTGCCATGTTGTTTCATTTAGGTTCAAAGAGTTAGGTGCTATACCCGCGGTAATGCTTTCCTATACTGTAAATGCTAGTTTTAGATATAGGAATGTTAGCACAAAAACTGAAGGAAAGGAGATAGCTGCAAAATCTCTGCACAAAATGCTTAGTTCTCAGAAGTGAATCATATGTGCAATGTTGTTTCATTTAGGTTTAAAGAGTTAGGTGCTATACCCGCGGAAATGCTTTCCTATAGTGTAAATGCTTGTTTTAGATATAGGAATGTTAGCACAAAAACAGAAGGAAAGGAGAGAGTTGCAAAATCTCTGCATACAATGCTTAGTTCTCAGAAGTATATCATATGTGCCATGTTGTTTCATTTAGGTTTAAACAGTTAGGTGCTATAACCTCGGTTATGCTTTCCTGTATAGGAAATGCTAGTTCTGGAGATACGAATGTTAGCACAAAAACTGAAGGAAAGGAGATAGCTGCAAAATCTCTGCACACAATGCTTAGTTCTCAGAAGTAAATAATATGTGCAAGGTTGTTTCATTGAATTTCAAAGAGTTAGGTGCTATACCCCGGGAATGCTTTCCTATAGTGTAAATGCTAGTTTTAGATATAGGTATGTTAGCACAAAAACTGAAGGAAAGGAGATAGCTGCAAAATCTCTGCACAGAGTGCTTAGTTCTCAGAAGTAAATCATATGTGCCATGTTGTTTCATTTAGTTTTAAAGAGTTATGTGCCATACCGCGGTAATGCTTTCCTATAGTGTAAATGATAGTTTTAGATATAGGAATGTTAGCACAAAAACTGAAGGAAAGGAGATACCTGCAAAATCTCTGCACGCAATGCTTAATTCTCAGAAGTAAATCATATGTTCCATGTTGTTTCATTTAGGTTTAAATAGTTAGGTGGTATACCCTCGGTTATGCTTTCCTGTATAGGAAATGCTAGTTCTGGAGAAACGAATGTTAGCACAAAAACTGAAGGAAAGGAGATAGCTGCAAAATCTCTGCACACAATGCTTAGTTCTCAGAAGTAAATCATATGTGCCATGTTGTTTCATTTAGGTTAAACAGGTAGGTGCTGTACCCTCGGTTATGCTTTCCTGTATAGGAAATGCTAGTTCTGGAGATACAAATGTTAGCAGAAAAACTGAAGGAAAGGAGATAGCTTCAAAATCTCTGCACACAATGCTTAGTTCTCAGAAGTAAATCATATGGTCCATGTTGTTTCATTTAGGTTTAAAGAGTTAGGTGCTATACCACCGGTAATGATATCCTATAATGTAAATGCTGGTTTCAGGTATAGGAATGTTAGTACAAAAACTGAAGGAAAGGAGATAGCTGCAAAATCTCTGCACACAATATTTAGGTCTGAGAAGTGAATCATATGTGCAATGTTTTTTCATTTAGGTTTGAAGTGTTATGTGCCATACCCGCGGTAATGCTTTCCTATAGTGTAAATGCTAGGTTTAGATATAGGAATGTTAGCACAAAAACTGAAGGAAAGGAGATAGCTGCAAAATCTCTGCACACGATGCTTAGTTCTCAGAAGTAAATCATATGTGCCATGTTGTTTCATTTAGGTTTAATGAGTTATGTACCATACCCGCGGTAATGCTTTCCTATAGTGTAAATGCTAGTTTTAGATATAGGAATGTTAGCACAAAATCTGAAGGGAAGGAGATAGCTGCAAAATCTCTGTACACAATGCTTAGTTCTCAGAAGTAAATCATATTTGTCATGTTGTTTCATTTAGGTTTAAACAGTTAGGTGCTATACCCTCGGTTATGCTTTCCTGTATAGGAAATGCTAGTTCTGGAGATACGAATGTTAGCACAAAACTGAAGGAAAGGAGATAGCTGTAAAATCCCTGCACACAATGCTTAGTTCTCAGAAGTAAATCATATGTGCCATGTTGTTTCATTTAGGTTCACAGAGTTAGGTGCTATACCCGTGGGAATTCTTTCCTATAGTGTAAATGCTAGTTTTAGATATAGGAATGTTAGCACAAAAACTGAAGGAAAGGAGATAGCTGCAAAATCTCTGCACACAGTGCTTAGTTGTCAGAAGTAAATCATATGTGCCAAGTTGTTTCATTTAGGTTTAAACAGTTAGGTGCTATACCCTCGGTTATGCTTTCCTGTATAGGAAATGCTAGTTCTGGAGATACGAATGTTAGCACAAAAACTGAAGGAAAGGAGATAGCTGCAAAATCTCTGCACACAATGCTTAGTTCTCAGAAGTAAATCATATGTGCCATGTTGTTTCATTTAGGTTCAAAGAGTTAGGTGCTATACCTGTGGTAATGTTTTCCTATAGTGTAAATGCTAGTTTTAGGTATAGGAATGTTCGCCCAAAAACTGAAGGAAAGGAGATAGCTGCAAAATCTCTGTACACAATGCTTAGTTCTCAGAAGTAAATCATATGTGCCATGTTGTTTCATTTATGTTCAAAGAGTTAGGTGCTATACCCGTGGTAATGCTTTCCTATAGTGTAAATGCTAGTTTTAGATATAGGAATACTAGCACAAAAACTGAAGGAAAGGAGATAGCTGCAAACTCTACACACAATGCTTATTTCTCAGAAGAAAATCATATGTGCCATGTTGTTTCATTTAGGTTCAAAGAGTTAGGTGCTATACCCGCGGAAATGCTTTCCTATAGTGTAAATGCTAGTTTTAGATATAGGAATGTTAGCACAAAAACAGAAGGAAAGGAGAGAGTTGCAAAATCTCTGCATACAATGCTTAGTTCTCAGAAGTATATCATATGTGCCATGTTGTTTCATTTAGGTTTAAACAGTTAGGTGCTATAACCTCGGTTATGCTTTCCTGTATAGGAAATGCTAGTTCTGGAGATACGAATGTTAGCACAAAAACTGAAGGAAAGGAGATAGCTGCAAAATCTCTGCACACAATGCTTAGTTCTCAGAAGTAAATCATAGGGTCCATGTTGTTTCATTTAGGTTTAAAGAGTTAGGTGCTATACCCGCTTTAATGCTTTCCTATAGTGTAAATGCTAGTTTTAGATATAGGAATGTTAGCAGAAAAACTGAAGGAAAGGAGATAGCTGCAAAATCTCTGCACACAATGGTTAGTTCCCAGAAGTAAATCATATGTGCCTTCTTGTTTCATTTAGGTTCAAAGAGTTAGGTGCTATACCCGCGGTAATGCTTTCCTATACTGTAAATGCTAGTTTTAGATATAGGAATGTTAGCACAAAAACTGAAGGAAAGGAGATAGCTGCAAAATCTCTGCACACAATGCATAGTTCTCAGAAGTAAATCATATGTGCCATGTTGTTTCATTTAGGTTCAAAGAGTTAGGTGCTATACCTGCGGTAATGTTTTCCTATAGTGTAAATGCTAGTTTTAGATATAGGAATGCTAGCACAAAAACTGAAGGAAAGGAGATAGCTGCAAAATCTCTGCACACAGTGCTTAGTTCTCAGAAGTAAATCATATGTGCCATGTTGTTTCATTTAGTTTTAAAGAATTATGTGCCATACCGCGGTAATGCTTTCCTATAGTGTAAATGATAGTTTTAGATATAGGAATTTTAGCACAAAAACTGAAGGAAAGGAGATAGCTGCAAAATCTCTGCACACAATGCTTAGTTCTCAGAAGTAAATCATATGTGCCATGTTGTTTCATTTAGGTTTAAACAGTTAGGTGCTATACCCTCGGTTATGCTTTCCTGTATAGGAAATGCTAGTTCTGGAGATACGAATGTTAGCACAAAAACTGAAGGAAAGGAGATAGCTGCAAAATCTCTGCACACAGTGCTTAGTTCTTAGAAGTAAATCATATGGTCCATGTTGTTTCATTTAGATTTAAAGAGTTAGGTGCTTTACCCGCTTTAATGCTTTCCTATAGTGTAAACGCTAGTTTTAGATATAGGAATGTTAGCAGAAAAACTGAAGGAAAGGAGATAGCTGCAAAACCTCTGCACACAATGCTTACTTCTCAGACGTAAATCATATGTGCCATGCTGTTCCATTTAGGTTTAAAGAGTTAGGTGCTATACCCTCGGTTATGCTTTCCTGTACAGGAAATGCTAGTTCTGGAGATACGAATGTTAGCATAAAAACTGAAGGAAAGGAGATAGCTGCAAAATCTCTGCACACAATCCTTAGTTCTCAGAAGTAAATCATATGTGCCATGTTTTTTCATTTAGGTTTGAAGTTTTATGTGCCATACCCGCGGTAATGCTTTCCTATAGTGTAAATGCTAGTTTTAGATATAGGAATGTTAGCACAAAAACTGAAGGAAAGGAGATACCTGCAAAATCTCTGCACACAATGCTTAGTTCTCAGAAGAAAATCATATGTGCCATGTTGTTTCACATACGTTTAAAGAGTTAGGTGCTATGCCCTCGGTAATGCTTTCCTGTATAGGAAATGCTAGTTGTGGAGATACGAAAGTTAGCACAAAAACTGAAGGAAAGGAGATAGCTGCAAAATCTCTGCACTCAATGCTTAGTTCTCAGAAGTAAATCATATTTGTCATGTAGTTTCATTTATGTTTAAACAGTTAGGTGCTATACCCTCGGCTATGCTTTCCTGTATAGGAAATGCTAGTTCTGGAGATACGAATGTTAGCACAAAAACTGAAGGAAAGGAGATAGCTGCAAAATCTCTGCACACAATGCTTAGCTCTCAGAAGTAAATCATATGTGCAAGGTTGTTTCATTTAGGTTCAAAGAGTTAGGTACTATACCCCCGGAATGCTTTCCTATAGTGTAAATGCTAGTTTTAGATATAGGAATGTTAGCACAAAAACTGAAGGAAAGGAGATAGCTGCAAAATCTCTGCCCACAGTGCTTAGTTTTCAGAAGTAAATCATATGTGCCATGTTGTTTCATTTAGGTTTAAAGAGTTATGTGCCATACCGCGGTAATGCTTTCCTATAGTGTAAATGAGAGTTTTAGATATAGGAATGTTAGCACAAAAACTGAAGGAAAGGAGATACCTGCAAAATCTCTGCACACAATGCTTAGTTCTTAGAAGTAAATCATATGTGCCGTGTTGTTTCATTTAGTTTAAATAGTTAGGTGCTATTCCCTCGGTTATGCTTTCCTGTATAGGAAATGCTAGTTCTGGAGTAACGAATGTTAGCACAAAAACTGAAGGAAAGGAGATAGCTGTAAATCTCTGCACACAATGCTTAGTTCTCAGAAGTAATTCATATGTGCCATGTTGTTTCATTTAGGTTTAAACAGGTAGGTGCTATACCCTCGGTTATGCTTTCCTGTATAGGAAATGCTAGTTCTGGAGATACGAATGTTAGAAGAAAAACTGAAGGAAAGGCGATAGCTTCAAAATCTCTGCACACAATGCTTAGTTCTTAGAAGTAAATCATATGGTCCATGTTGTTTCAATTAGGTTTAAAGAGTTAGGTGCTATACCACCGGTAATGATATCCTATAGTGTAAATGGCTGGTTTCAGGTATAGGAATGTTAGTACAAAAACTGAAGGAAAGGAGATAGCTGCAAAATCTCTGCACACATTATTTAGGTCTGAGAGTGATCATATGTGCAATGTTTTTTTCATTTAGGTTGAAGTGTTATGTGCCATACCCGCGGTAATGCTTTCCTATAGTGTAAATGCTAGGTTTAGATATAGGAATGTTAGCACAAAAACTGAAGGAAAGGAGATAGCTGCAAAATCTCTGCACACGATGCTTAGTTCTCAGATGTAAATCATATGTGCCATGTTGTTTCATTTAGGTTTAATGAGTTATGTACCATACCCGCGGTAATGCTTTCCTATAGTGTAAATGCTAGTTTTAGATATAGAATGTTAGCACAAAATCTGAAGGGAAGGAGATAGCTGCAAATCTCTGTACACAATGCTTAGTTCTCAGAAATAAATCATATTTGTCATGTGTTTCATTTAGGTTTAAACAGTTAGGGTGCTATACCCTCGGTTATGCTTTCCTGTATAGGAAATGCTAGTTCTGGAGATACGAATGTTAGCACAAAACTGAAGGAAAGGAGATAGCTGTAAAATCCCTGCACACAATGCTTAGTTCTCAGAAGTAAATCATATGTGCCCATGTTGTTTCATTTAGGTTCAAGAGTTAGGTGCTATACCCGTGGGAATTCTTTCCTATAGTGTAAATGCTAGTTTTAGATATAGGAATGTTAGCCACAAAACTGAAGGAAAGGAGATAGCTGCAAATCTCTGCACACAGTGCTTAGTTGTCAGAAGTAAATCATATGTGCCAAGTTGTTTCATTTAGGTTTAAACAGTTAGGTGCTATACCCTCGGTTATGCTTTCCTGTATAGGAAATGCTAGTTCTGGAGATACGAATGTTAGCACAAAAACTGAAGGAAAGGAGATAGCTGCAAAATCTCTGCACACAATGCTTAGTCTCAGAAGTAAATTATATGTGCCATGTTGTTTCATTTAGGTTCAAAGAGTTAGGTGCTATACCTGTGGTAATGTTTTCCTATAGTGTAAATGCTAGTTTTAGGTATAGGAATGTTAGCCCAAAAACTGAAGAAAGGAGATAGCTGCAAAATCTCTGTACACAATGCTTAGTTCTCAGAAGTAAATCATATGTGCCATGTTGTTTCATTTATGTTCAAAGAGTTAGGTGCTATACCCGTGGTAATGCTTTCCTATAGTGTAAAATGCTAGTTTTAGATATAGGAATACTAGCACAAAAACTGAAGGAAAGGAGATAGCTGCAAACTCTACACACAATGCTTATTTCTCAGAAGAAAATCATATGTGCCATGTTGTTTCATTTAGGTTCAAAGAGTTAGGTGCTATACCCGCGGAAATGCTTTCCTATAGTGTAAATGCTAGTTTTAGATATAGGAATGTTAGCACAAAAACAGAAGGAAAGGAGAGAGTTGCAAAATCTCTGCATACATGCTTAGTTCTCAGAATTATATCATATGTGCCATGTTGTTTCATTTAGGTTTAAACAGTTAGGTGCTATACCCTCGTTATGCTTTCCTGTATAGGAAATGCTAGTTCTGGAGATACGAATGTTAGCACAAAAACTGAAGGAAAGGAGATAGCTGCAAAATCTCTGCACACAGTGCTTAGTTCTCAGAAGTAAATCATATGTGCCATGTTGTTTCATTTAGTTTTAAAGAATTATGTGCCATACCGCGGTAATGCTTTCCTATAGTGTAAATGATAGTTTTAGATATAGGAATGTAGCACAAAAACTGAAGGAAAGGAGATAGCTGCAAAATCTCTGCACACAAAGCTTAGTTCTCAGAAGTAAATCATATGTGCCATGTTGTTTCATTTAGGTTTAAACAGTTAGAGTGCTATACCCTCGGTTATGCTTTCCTGTATAGGAAATGCTAGTTCTGGAGATACGAATGTTAGCACAAAAACTGAAGGAAAGGAGATAGCTGCAAATCTCTGCACAGAGTGCTTAGTTCTCAGAAGTAAATCATATGGTCCATGTTGTTTCATTTAGGTTTAAAGAGTTAGGTGCTTTACCCGCTTTAATGCTTTCCTATAGTGTAAACGCTAGTTTTAGATATAGGAATGTTAGCAGAAAAACTGAAGGAAAGGAGATAGCTGCAAAATCTCTGCACACAATGCTTACTTCTCAGAAGTAAATCATATGTGCCATGCTGTTCCATTTAGGTTTAAAGAGTTAGGTGCTATACCCTCGGTTATGCTTTCCTGTACAGGAAAGCTAGTTCTGGAGATACGAATGTTAGCATAAAAACTGAAGGAAGGAGATAGCTGCAAAATCTCTGCACACAATCCTTAGTTCTCAGAAGTAAATCATATGTGCCATGTTTTTTCATTTAGGTTTGAAGTTTTATGTGCCATACCCGCGGTAATGCTTTCCTATAGTGTAAATGCTAGTTTTAGATATAGGAATGTTAGCACAAAAACTGAAGGAAAGGAGATACCTGCAAAATCTCTGCACACAATGCTTAGTTCTCAGAAGAAAATCATATGGTGCCATGTTGGTTTCACATACGTTTAAAGAGTTAGGTGCTATACCCTCGGTAATGCTTTCCTGGTATAGGAAATGCTAGTTCTGGAGATACGAAAGTTAGCACAAAAACTGAAGGAAAGGAGATAGCTGCAAAATCTCTGCACTCAATGCTTAGTTCTCTAGAAGAAATCATATTTGTCATGTAGTTTCATTTAGGTTTAAACAGTTAGGTGCTATACCCTCGGCTATGCTTTCCGTATAGGAAATGCTAGTTCTGGGAGATACGAATGTTAGCACAAAAACTGAAGGAAAGGAGATAGCTGCAAATCTCTGCGCACAATGCTTAGCTCTCAGAAGTAAATCATATGTGCAGGTTGTTTCATTTAGTTCAAAGAGTTAGGTACTATACCCCGGGAATGCCTTTCCTATAGTGTAAATGCTAGTTTTAGATATAGGAATGTTAGCACAAAAACTGAAGGAAAGGAGATAGCTGCAAAATCTCTGCACACAGTGCTTAGTTTCAGAAGTAAATCATATGTGCCATGTTGTTTCATTTAGGTTTAAAGAGTTATGTGCCATACCGCGGTAATGCTTTCCTATAGTGTAAATGAGAGTTTTAGATATAGGAATGTTAGCACAAAAACTGAAGGAAAGGAGATACCTGCAAAATCTCTGCACACAATGCTTAGTTCTCAGAAGTAAATCATATGTGCCATGTTGTTTCATTTAGGTTTAAATAGTTAGGTGCTATTCCCTCGGTTATGCTTTCCTGTATAGGAAATGCTAGTTCTGGAGTAACGAATGTTAGCACAAAAACTGAAGGAAAGGAGATAGCTGTAAAATCTCTGCACACAATGCTTAGTTCTCAGAAGTAATTCATATGTGCCATGTTGTTTCATTTAGGTTTAAACAGGTAGGTGCTATACCCTCGGTTATGCTTTCCTGTATAGGAAATGCTAGTTCTGGAGATACGAATGTTAGAAGAAAAACTGAAGGAAAGGCGATAGCTTCAAAATCTCTGCACACAATGCTTAGTTCTCAGAAGTAAATCATATGGTCCATGTTGTTTCAATTAGGTTTAAAGAGTTAGGTGCTATACCACCGGTAATGATATCCTATAGTGTAAATGCTGGTTTCAGGTATAGGAATGTTAGTACAAAAACTGAAGGAAAGGAGATAGCTGCAAAATCTCTGCACACATTATTTAGGTCTGAGAAGTGAATCATATGTGCAATGTTTTTTCATTTAGGTTTGAAGTGTTATGTGCCATACCCGCGGTAATGCTTTCCTATAGTGTAAATGCTAGGTTTTAGATATAGGAATGTTAGCACAAAACTGAAGGAAAGGAGATAGCTGCAAAATCTCTGCACTCAATGCTTAGTTCTCAGAAGTAAATCATATGTGCCATGTTGTTTCATTTAGGTTTAATGAGTTATGTACCATACCCGGTAATGCTTTCCTATAGTGTAAATGCTAGTTTATAGATATAGGAATGTTAGCACAAAATCTGAAAGAAAGGAGATAGCTGCAAAATCTCTGTACACAATGCTTAGTTTCTCAGAAGTAAATCATATTTGTCATGTTGTTTCATTTAGGTTTAAACAGTTAGGTGCTATACCCTCGGTTATGCTTTCCTGTATAGGAAATGCTAGTTCTGGAGATACGAATGTTAGCACAAAAACTGAAGGAAAGGAGATAGCTGCAAAATCTCTGCACACAATGCTTAGTTCTCAGAAGTAAATCATATGTGCCATGTTGTTTCATTTAGGTTCAAAGAGTTAGGTGCTATACCCGCGGGTAATGCTTTCCTATACTGTAAATGCTAGTTTTAGATATAGGAATGTTAGCACAAAAACTGAAGGAAAGGAGATAGCTGCAAAATCTCTGCACAAAATGCTTAGTTCTCAGAAGTGAATCATATGTGCAATGTTGTTTCATTTAGGTTTAAGAGTTAGGTGCTATACCCGCGGAAATGCTTTCCTATAGTGTAAATGCTAGTTTTAGATATAGGAATGTTAGCACAAAAACAGAAGGAAAGGAGAGAGTTGCAAAATCTCTGCATACAATGCTTAGTTCTCAGAAGTATATCATATGTGCCATGTTGTTTCATTTAGGTTTAAACAGTTAGGTGCTATAACCTCGGTTATGCTTTCCTGTATAGGAAATGCTAGTTCTGGAGATACGAATGTTAGCACAAAAACTGAAGGAAAGGAGATAGCTGCAAAATCTCTGCACACAATGCTTAGTTCTCAGAAGTAAATAATATGTGCAAGGTTGTTTCATTGAATTTCAAAGAGTTAGGTGCTATACCCCCGGGAATGCTTTCCTATAGTGTAAATGCTAGTTTTAGATATAGGAATGTTAGCACAAAACTGAAGGAAAGGAGATAGCTGCAAAATCTCCTGCACAGAGTGCTTAGTTCTCAGAAGTAAATCATATGTGCCATGTTGTTTCATTTAGTTTTAAAGAGTTATGTGCCATACCGCGGTAATGCCTTTCCTATAGTGTAAATGATAGTTTTAGATATAGGAATGTTAGCACAAAAACTGAAGGGAAAGGAGATACCTGCAAAATCTCTGCACGCAATGCTTAATTCTCAGAAGTAAATCATATGTTCCATGTTGTTTCATTTAGGTTTAAATAGTTAGGTGGTATACCCTCGGTTATGCTTTCCTGTATAGGAAATGCTAGTTCTGGAGAAACGAATGTTAGCACAAAAACTGAAGGAAAGGAGATAGCTGCAAAATCTCTGCACACACAATGCTTAGTTCTCAGAAGTAAATCATAAAAATCATATGTGCCATGTTGTTTCATTTAGGTTAAACAGGTAGGTGCTGTACCCTCGGTTATGCTTTCCTGTATAGGAAATGCTAGTTCTGGAGATACAAATGTTAGCAGAAAAACTGAAGGAAAGGAGATAGCTTCAAAATCTCTGCACACAATGCTTAGTTCTCAGAAGTAAATCATATGGTCCATGTTGTTTCATTTAGGTTTAAAGAGTTAGGTGCTATACCACCGGTAATGATATCCTATAATGTAAATGCTGGTTTCAGGTATAGGAATGTTAGTACAAAAACTGAAGGAAAGGAGATAGCTGCAAAATCTCTGCACACAATATTTAGGTCTGAGAAGTGAATCATATGTGCAATGTTTTTTCATTTAGGTTTGAAGTGTTATGTGCCATACCCGCGGTAATGCTTTCCTATAGTGTAAATGCTAGGTTTAGATATAGGAATGTTAGCACAAAAACTGAAGGAAAGGAGATAGCTGCAAAATCTCTGCACACGATGCTTAGTTCTCAAAGGTAAATCATATGTGCCATGTTGTTTCATTTAGGTTTAAAGAGTTATGTGCCATAGCCGCGGTGATGCTTTCCTATAGTGTAAATGCTAGTTTTAGATATAGGAATGATAGCACAAAAACTGAAGGAAAGGAGATAGCTGCAAAATCTCTGCACACAATGCATATTTCTCAGAAGTAAATCATATGTGCCATGTTGTTTCATTTAGGTTTAAACAGGTAGGTGCTATACCCTGGGTTATGCTTTCCTGTATAGGAAAGGCTAGTTCTGGAGATACGAATGTTAGCACAAAAGCTGAAGGAAAGGAGATAGCTGCAAAATCTCTGCACACAATGCTTAGTTCTCAGAAGTAAATCATATGTGCCATGTTGTTTCATTTAGCTTTAAACAGTTCGGTGCTATACCCTCGGTTATGCTTTCCTGTATAGGGAATGCTAGTTCTGGAGATACGAATGTTAGCACAAAAACTGAAGGAAAGGAGATAGCTGCAAAATCTCTGCACACAATGCTTTGTTCTCAGAAGTAAATCATATGTGCCATGTTGTTTCATTTAGGTTCAAAGAGTTAGGTGCTATACCCGCGGTAATGCTTTCCTATAGTGAAAATGCTAGTTTTAGATAGAGGAATGTTAGCACAAAAAATGAAGGAAAGGAGATAGCTGCAAAATCTCTGCACACAATGCATATTTCTCAGAAGTAAATCATATGTGCCATGTTGTTTCATTTAGGTTTAAACAGGTAGGTGCTATACCCTCGGTTATGCTTTCCTGTATAGGAAAGGCTAGTTCTGGAGATACGAATGTTAGCACAAAAGCTGAAGGAAAGGAGATAGCTGCAAAATCTCTGCACACAATGCTTAGTTCTCAGAAGTAAATCATATGTGCCATGTCGTATCATTTAGGTTCAAAGAGTTAGGTGCTATACCCGCCGTAATGCTTTCCTATAGTGTAAATGCTAGTTTTAGATATAGGAATGTTAGCACAAAAACTGAAGGAAAGGAGATAGCTGCAAAATCTCTGCACACAATGCTTAGTTCTCAGAAGTAAATCATATGTGCCATGTTGTTTCATTTAGGTTCAAAGAGTTAGGTGCTATACCCGCCATAATGCTTTCCTATAGTGTAAATGCTAGTTTTAGATATAGGAATGTTAGCACAAAAGCTGAAGGAAAGGAGATAACTGCAAAATCTCTGCACACAATGCTTAGTTCTCAGAAGTAAATCATATGTGCGATGTCGTTTCATTTAGGTTCAAAGAGTTAGGTGCTATTCCTGCGGTAATGTTTTCCTATAGTGTAAATGCTAGTTTTAGATATAGGAATGTTAGCACAAAAACTGAAGGAAAGGAGATACCTGCAAAATCTCTGCACACAATGCTTAGTTCTCAGAAGAAAAGCATATGTGCCATGTTGTTTCACATAGGTTTAAAGAGTTAGGTGCTATACCCTCGGTAATGCTTTCCTGTATAGGAAATGCTAGTTCTGGAGATACGAATGTTAGCACAAAAACTGAAGGAAACGAGATAGCTGCAAAATCTCTGCACACAGTGCTTAGTTCTCAGAAGTAAATCATATGGTCCATGTTGTTTCTTTTAGGTTTAAAGAGTTAGGTGCTTTACATGCTTTAATGCTTTCCTATAGTGTAAATGCTAGTTTTACATATAGGAATGTTAGCACAGAAACTGAAGGAAAGGAGATAGCTGCAAAATCTCTGCACACAATGCTTAGTTCTCAGAAGTAAATTATATGTGCCATGTTGTTTCATTTAGGTTTAAAGAGTTATGTGCCATAGCCGCGGTAATGCTTTCCTATAGTGTTAATGCTAGTTTTAGATATAGGAATGTTAGCACAAAAACTGAAGGAAAGGAGATAGCTGCAAAATCTGTGCACACAATGCATATTTCTCAGAAGTAAATCATATGTGCCATGTTGTTTCATTTAGGTTTAAACAGGTAGGTGCTACACCCTCGGTTATGCTTTCCTGTATATGAAAGGCTAGTTCTGGAGATACGAATGTTAGCACAAAAGCTGAAGGAAAGGAGATAGCTGCAAAATCTCTGCACACAATGCTTAGTTCTCAGAAGTAAATCATATGTGCCATGTCGTATCATTTAGGTTCAAAGAGTTAGGTGCTATACCCGCCGTAATGCTTTCCTATACTGTAAATGCTAGTTTTAGATATAGGAATGTTAGCACAAAAACTGAAGGAAAGGAGATAGCTGCAAAATCTCTGCACACAATGCTTAGTTCTCATAAGTAAATCATATGTGCCATGTTGTTTCATTTAGGTTCAAAGAGTTAGGTGCTATACCCACCATAATGCTTTCCTATAGTGTAAATGCTAGTTTTAGATATAGGAATGTTAGCACAAAAGCTGAAGGAAAGGAGATAACTGCAAAATCTCTGCACACAATGCTTAGTTCTCAGAAGTAAATCATATGGGCGATGTCGTTTCATTTAGGTTCAAAGAGTTAGGTGCTATTCCTGCGGTAATGTTTTCCTATAGTGTAAATGCTAGTTTTAGATATAAGAATGTTAGCACAAAAACTGAAGGACAGGAGATACCTGCAAAATCTCTGCACACAATGCTTAGTTCTCAGAAGAAAAGCATATGTGCCATGTTGTTTCACATAGGTTTAAAGAGTTAGGTGCTATACCCTCGGTAATGCTTTCCTGTATAGGAAATGCTAGTTCTGGAGATACGAATGTTAGCACAAAAACTGAAGGAAACGAGATAGCTGCAAAATCTCTGCACACAGTGCTTAGTTCTCAGAAGTAAATCATATGGTCCATGTTGTTTCTTTTAGGTTTAAAGAGTTAGGTGCTTTACACGCTTTAATGCTTTCCTATAGTGTAAATGCTAGTTTTACATATAGGAATGTTAGCACAGAAACTGAAGGAAAGGAGATAGCTGCAAAATCTCTGCACACAATGCTTAGTTCTCAGAAGTAAATCATATGTGCCATGTTGTTTCATTTAGGTTTAAAGAGTTATGTGCCATAGCCGCGGTAATGCTTTCCTATAGTGTTAATGCTAGTTTTAGATATAGGAATGTTAGCACAAAAACTGAAGGAAAGGAGATAGCTGCAAAATCTCTGCACACAATGCATATTTCCCAGAAGTAAATCATATGTGCCATGTTGTTTCATTTAGGTTTAAACAGGTAGGTGCTATACCCTGGGTTATGCTTTCCTGTATAGGAAAGGCTAGTTCTGGAGATACGAATGTTAGCACAAAAGCTGAAGGAAAGGAGATAGCTGCAAAATCTCTGCACACAATGCTTAGTTCTCAGAAGTAAATCATATGTGCCATGTTGTTTCATTTAGCTTTAAACAGTTAGGTGCTATACCCTCGGTTATGCTTTCCTGTATAGGAAATGCTAGTTCTGGAGATACGAATGTTAGCACAAAAATTGAAGGAAAGGAGATAGCTGCAAAATCTCTGCACACAATGCTTTGTTCTCAGAAGTAAATCATATGTGCCATGTTGTTTCATTTAGGTTCAAAGAGTTAGGTGCTATACCCGCGGTAATGCTTTCCTATAGTGAAAATGCTAGTTTTAGATAGAGGAATGTTAGCACAAAAAATGAAGGAAAGGAGATAGCTGCAAAATCTCTGCACACAATGCTTAGTTCTCAGAGGTAAATCATATGTGCCATGTTGTTTCATTTAGGTTTAAAGAGTTATGTGCCATAGCCGCGGTAATGCTTTCCTATAGTGTTAATGCTAGTTTTAGATATAGGAATGTTAGCACAAAAACTGAAGGAAAGGAGATAGCTGCAAAATCTCTGCACACAATGCATATTTCTCAGAAGTAAATCATATGTGCCATGTTGTTTCATTTAGGTTTAAACAGGTAGGTGCTATACCCTCGGTTATGCTTTCCTGTATAGGAAAGGCTAGTTCTGGAGATACGAATGTTAGCACAAAAGCTGAAGGAAAGGAGATAGCTGCAAAATCTCTGCACACAATGCTTAGTTCTCAGAAGAAAATCATATGTCCCATGTTGTTTCATTTACGTTCAAAGAGTTAGGAGGTATACCCGCGGTAATGCTTTCCCATAGTGTAAATGCTAGTTTTAGATATAGGTATGTTAGCAGAAAAACTGAAGGAAAGAAGATAGCTGCAAAATCTCTGCACACAATGCTTAGTTCCCAGAAGAAAATCATATGTGCCATGTTGTTTCTCTTAGGTTTAAAGAGTTAGGTGCTATTCCCTCGGTTATGCTTTCCTGTATAGGAAATGCCAGTTCTGGAGATACGAATGTTAGCACAAAAACTGAAGGAAAGGAGATAGCTGCAAATTTTCTCCACACAATGCTTAGTTCTCAGAAGTAAATCATATGTGCCATGTTGTTTCATTTAGGTTTAAAGAGTTAAGTGCCATACCCGCGGTAATGCTTTACCATAGTGTAAATGCAAGTTTTAGATATAGGAATGTTAGGACAAAAACTGAAGGAAAGGGGATAGCTGCAAAATCTCTGCACACAATGCTTAGTTCCCAGAAGAAAATCATATGTGCCATGTTGTTTCACTTAGGTTTAAAGAGTTAGGTGCTATTCCCTCGGTTATGCTTTCCTGTATAGGAAATGCTAGTTCTGGAGATACGAATGTTAGCACAAAAACTGAAGGAATGTGATAGCTGCAAAATCTCTGCACACAATGCCTAGTTCTCAGAAGTAAATCATATGTGCCATGTTGTTTCATTTAGGTTTAAAGAGTTAGGTATAGGAAATGCTAGTTCTGGAGATACGAATGTTAGCACATAAACTGAAGGAAAGGAGATAGCTGCAAAATCTCTGCACACAATGCTTAGTTCTCAGAAATAAATCATATGTGCCATGTTGTTTCATTTAGGTTCAAAGAGTTAGGTGCTATACCCGCCGTAATGCTTTCCTATAGTGTAAATGCTAGTTTTAGATATAAGAATGTTAGCACAAAAACTGAAGGAAAGGAGATAGCTGCAAAATCTCTGCACACAATGCTTAGTTCTCAGAAGTAAATCATATGTGCCATGTTGTTTCATTTAGGTTTATAGAGTTATGTGCCTTAGCCGCGGTAATGCTTTCCTATAGTGTAAATGCTAGTTTTAGATATAGGAATGTTAGCACAAAAACTGAAGGAAAGGAGATAGCTGCAAAATATCTGCACGCAATGCATATTTCTCAGAAGTAAATCATATGTGCCATGTTGTTTCATTTAGGTTTAAACAGTTAGGTGCTATACCCTCAGTTATGCTTTCCTGTATAAGAAATGCTAGTTCTGGAGATACGAATGTTAGCACAAAAACTGAAGGAAAGGAGATAGCTGCAAAAGCTCTGCACGCAATGCTTACTTCTCAGAAGTAAATCATATGGTCCATGTTGTTTCCTTTAGGTTTAAAGAGTTAGGTGCTATACCCGCTTTAATGTTTTCCTATAGTGTAAAAGGTAGTTTTAGATATAGGAATGTTAGCAGAAAAACTGAAGGAAAGGAGATAGCTGCAAAATCTCTGCACACAATGCTTAGTTCTCAGAAGTAAATCATATGTGCCATGTTGTTTCACTTAGGTCTAAAAAGTTATGTGCTATTCCGTCGGTTATGCTTTCCTGTATAGGAAATGCTAGTTCTGGAGATATGAATGTTAGCACAAAAACTGAAGGAAAGGAGATAGGTGCAAAATCTCTGCACACAATGCTTAATTCTCAGAAGTAAATCATATGTGCCATGTTGTTCCATTTAGGTTTAAAGAGTTAGGTGCTATACCCTCGGTTATCCTTTCCTGTACAGGAAATGCTAGTTCTGGACATACGAATGTTAGCACAAAAACTGAAGGAAAGGAGATAGCTGTAAAATCTCTGCACTCAGTGCTGAGTTCTAAGAAGTAAATCATATGGTCCATGTTGTTTCATTTAGTTTTAAAGAGTTAGGTGCTTTACCCGCTTTAATCCTTTCCTATAGTGTAAATGAGAGTTTTAGATATAGGAATGTTAGCACAAAAACTGAAGGAAAGGAGATAGCTGCAAAATCTCTGCACACAATGCTTAGTTCTCAGAAGTAAATCATATTTGTCATGTTGTTTCATTTAGGTTGAAACAGTTAGGTGCTATACCCTCGGTTATGCTTTCCTGTTTAGGAAATGCTAGTTCTGGAGATACGAATGTTAGCACAAAAACGTAAGGAAAGGAGATAGCTGCAAAATCTCTGCACTCAATGCTTAGTTCTCAGAAGTAAATCATATGTGCCATGTTGTTTCATTTAGGTTCAAAGAGTTAAGTGCTATACCCGCGGTAATGCTTTCCTATAGTGTAAATGCTAGTTTTAGATATAGGAATTTTAGCACAAAAACTGAAGGAAAGGAGATAGCTGCAAAATCTCTGCACAAAATGCTTAGTTCTCAGAAGTAAATCATATGTGCCATGTTGTTTCATTTAGGTTCAAAGAGTTAGGTGGTATACCTGCGGTAATGTTTTCCTATCGTGTAAATGCTAGTTTTAGATATAGGAATGTCAGCACAAAAACTGAAAGAAAGGAGATAGCTGCAAAATCTCTGCACACAGTGCTTAGTTCTCAGAAGTGAATCATATGTGCAATGTTGTTTCATTTAGGTTTAAAGAGTTAGGTGCTATACCGGCGGAAATGCTTTCCTGTAGTGTAAATGCTAATTTTAGATATAGGAATGTTAGCACAAAAACAGAAGGAAAGGAGATAGTTGCAAAATCTCTGCAAACAATGCTTAGTTCTCAGAAGTATATCATACGTGCCATGTTGTTTCATTTAGGTTCAAAGAGTTAGGTGCTATACCCGCGGTAATGCTTTCCTATAGTGTAAATGCTAGTTTTAGATATAGGTATGTTAGCAGAAAAACTAAAGGAAAGGAGATAGCTGCAAAATCTCTGCACACAATGCTTAGTTCTCAGAAGAAAATCATATGTGCCATGTTGTTTCACTTAGGTCTAAAAAGTTAGGTGCTATTCCCTCGGTTATGCTTTCCTGTATAGGAAATGCTAGTTCTGGAGATACGAATGTTAGCACAAAAACTGAAGGAAAGGAGATAGCTGCAAAAGCTCTGCACACAATGCTTACTTCTCAGAAGTAAATCATATGTGCCATGTTGTTCCATTTAGTTTTAAAGAGTTAGGTGCTATACCCTCGGTTATCCTTTCCTGTACAGGAAATGCTAGTTCTGGAGATATGAATGTTAGCACAAAAACTGAAGGAAAGGAGATAGCTGCAAAATCTCTGCACACAGTGCTTAGTTATCAGAAGTAAATCATATGGTCCATGTTCTTTCATTTAGTTTTAAAGAGTTAGGTGCTTTACCCGCTTTAATGCTTTCCTATAGTGTAAATGCTAGTTTTAAATATAGGAATGTTAGCAGAAAAACTGAAGGAAAGGAGATGGCTGCAAAATCTCTCCACACAATGCTTAGTTCTCAGAAGTAAATCATATGTGCCATGTTGTTTCATTTAGCTTTAAACAGTTAGGTGCTATACCCTCGGTTATGCTTTCCTGTATAGGAAATGCTAGTTCTGGAGATACGAATGTTAGCACAAAAACTGAAGGAAAGGAGATAGCTGCAAAAGCTCTGCACGCAATGCTTACTTCTCAGAAGTAAATCATATGGTCCATGTTGTTTCCTTTAGGTTTAAAGAGTTAGGTGCTATACCCGCTTTAATGTTTTCCTATAGTGTAAAGAGGTAGTTTTAGATATAGGAATGTTAGCAGAAAAACTGAAGGAAAGGAGATAGCTGCAAAATCTCTGCACACAATGCTTAGTTCTCAGAAGTAAATCATATGTGCCATGTTGTTTCACTTAGGTCTAAAAAGTTATGTGCTATTCCGTCGGTTATGCTTTCCTGTATAGGAAATGCTAGTTCTGGAGATATGAATGTTAGCACAAAAACTGAAGGAAAGGAGATAGGTGCAAAATCTCTGCACACAATGCTTAATTCTCAGAAGTAAATCATATGTGCCATGTTGTTCCATTTAGGTTTAAAGGTTAGGTGCTATACCCTCGGTTATCCTTTCTGTACAGGAAATGCCTAGTTCTGAACATACGAATGTTAGCACAAAAACTGAAGGAAAGGAGATAGCTGTAAAATCTCTGCACTCAGTGCTGAGTTCTAAGAGTAAATCATATGGTCCATGTTGTTTCATTTAGTTTTAAAGAGTTAGGTGCTTTACCCGCTTTAATCCTTTCCTATAGTGTAAATGAGAGTTTTAGATATAGGAATGTTAGCACAAAAACTGAAGGAAAGGAGATAGCTGCAAAATCTCTGCACACAATGCTTAGTTCTCAGAAGTAAATCATATTTGTCATGTTGTTTCATTTAGGTTGAAACAGTTAGGTGCTATACCCTCGGTTATGCTTTCCTGTTTAGGAAATGCTAGTTCTGGAGATACGAATGTTAGCACAAAAACGTAAGGAAAGGAGATAGCTGCAAAATCTCTGCACTCAATGCTTAGTTCTCAGAAGTAAAATCATATGTGCCATGTTGTTTCATTTAGGTTCAAAGAGTTAAGTGCTATACCCGCGGTAATGCTTTCCTATAGTGTAAATGCTAGTTTTAGATATAGGAATTTTAGCACAAAAACTGAAGGAAAGGAGATAGCTGCAAAATCTCTGCACAAAATGCTTAGTTCTCAGAAGTAAATCATATGTGCCATGTTGTTTCATTTATGGTTCAAAGAGTTAGGTGGTATACACTGCGGTAATGTTTTCCTATCGTGTAAATGCTAGTTTAGATATAGGAATGTCAGCACAAAAACTGAAAGAAAGGAGATAGCTGCAAAATCTCTGCACACAGTGCTTAGTTCTCAGAAGTGAATCATATGTGCAATGTTGTTTCATTTAGGTTTAAAGAGTTAGGTGCTATACCCGGCGGAAATGCTTTCCTGTAGTGTAAATGCTAATTTTAGATATAGGAATGTTAGCACAAAAACAGAAGGAAAGGAGATAGTTGCAAAATCTCTGCAAACAATGCTTAGTTCTCAGAAGTATATCATACGTGCCATGTTGTTTCATTTAGGTTCAAAGAGTTAGGTGCTATACCCGCGGTAATGCTTTCCTATAGTGTAAATGCTAGTTTTAGATATAGGTATGTTAGCAGAAAACTAAAGGAAAGGAGATAGCTGCAAAATCTCTGCACACAATGCTTAGTTCTCAGAAGAAAATCATATGTGCCATGTTGTTTCACTTAGGTCTAAAAAGTTAGGTGCTATTCCCTCGGTTATGCTTTCTGTATAGGAAATGCTAGTTCTGGAGATACGAATGTTAGCACAAAAACTGAAGGAAAGGAGATAGCTGCAAAAGCTCTGCACACAATGCTTACTTCTCAGAAGTAAATCATATGTGCCATGTTGTTCCATTTAGTTTTAAAGAGTTAGGTGCTATACCCTCGGTTAATCCTTTCCTGTACAGGAAATGCTTAGTTCTGGAGATATGAATGTTAGCACAAAAACTGAAGGAAAGGAGATAGCTGCAAAATCTCTGCACACAGTGCTTAGTTATCAGAAGTAAATCATATGGTCCATGTTCTTTCATTTAGTTTTAAAGAGTTAGGTGCTTTACCCGCTTTAATGCTTTCCTATAGTGTATAATGCTAGTTTTAAATATAGGAATGTTAGGCAGAAAAACTGAAGGAAAGGAGATGGCTGCAAAATCTCTCCACACAATGCTTAGTTCTCAGAAGTAAATCATATGTGCCATGTTGTTTCATTTAGCTTTAAACAGTTAGGGTGCTATACCCTCGGTTATGCTTTCCTGTATAGGAAATGCTAGTTCTGGAGATACGAATGTTAGCACAAAAACTGAAGGAAATGAGATAGCTGCAAAAGCTCTGCACACAATGCTTAGTTCTCAGAAGTAAATCATATGTTGCCATGTTGTTTCATTTAGGTTCAAAGAGTTAGGTGCTATACCCGCCGTAATGCATTCCTAATGTGTAAATGCTAGTTTTAGATATAGGAATGTTAGCACAAAAACTGAAGGAAAGGAGATAGCTGCAAATCTCTGCACACAATGCATATTTCTCAGAAGTAAAAAATATGTGCCATGTTGTTTCATTTAGGTTTAAACATGTAGGTGCTATACCCTCGGTTATTGCTTTCTGTTTAGGAAATGCTAATTCTCGAGATACGAATGTTAGCACAAAATGTGAAGGAAAGGAGATAGCTGCAAAATTTCTCCACACAATCCCTTGTTCTCAGAAGTAAATCATATGTGCCATGTTGTTTCATTTAGGTTTAAAGAGTTAGGTGCTTTACCCGCTTTAATGCTTTCGTATAGTGTAAATGCTAGTTTTAAATATAGGAATGTTAGCAGAAAAACTGAAGGAAAGGAGATAGCGTCAAAATTTCTCCACACAATCCCTAGTTCTCAGAAGTAAATCATATGTGCCATGTTTTTTCATTTAGGTTTGAAGTGTTATGTGCCATACCCGCGGTAATGCTTTCCTATAGTGTAAATGCTAGTTTTAGATATAGGAATCTTAGCAACAAAAACTGAAGGAAAGGAGATAGCTGCAAAATCTGCACACAATGCTTAGTTCTCAGAAGTAAATCATATCTGCCATGTTGTTTCATTTAGGTTTAAAGAGTTATGTGCCATACCCGCGGTAATGCTTTCCTATAGTGTAAAAGCTAGTTTTAGATATAGGAATGTTAGCACAAAAACTGAAGGAAAGGAGATAGCTGCAAAATCTCTGCACACAGTGCTTAGTTCTCAGAAGTAAATCATATGTGCCATGTTGTTCCATTTAGGTTTAAACAGTTAGGTGCTATACCCTCGATTATGCTTTCCTGTATAGGAAATGCTAGTTCTGGAGATACGAATGTTAGCACAAAAACTGAAGGAAAGGAGATCGCTGCAAAATCTCTGCACACAATGCTTAGTTCCCAGAAGTAAATCATATGTGCCATGTTGTTTCATTAGGTTTAAAGAGTTAGGTGCTTTACCCGCTTTAATGCTTTCCTATAGTGTAAATGCTAGTTTTAAATATAGGAATTTAGCAGAAAAACTGAAGGAAAGGAGATAGCTGCAAAATCTCTGCACACAATGCTTAGTTCTCAGAAGTAAATCATATGTGCCATGTTGTTTCATTAGCTTTAAACCAGTAGGTGCTATACCCTCGGTTATGCTTTTCTGTATAGGAAATGCTAGTTCTGGAGACACGAATGTTAGCACAAAAACTGAAGGAAAGGAGATAGCTGCAAAATCTCTGCACACAATGCTTACTTCTCAGAAGTAAATCATATGTGCCATGTTGTTCAATTTAGGTTTAAAGAGTTAGGTGCTATACCCTCAAGTTATGCCTTCCTGTACAGGAAATGCTAGTTCTGGAGATACGAATGTTAGCACAAAAACTGAAGGAAAGGAGATAGCTGCAAAATTTCTCCACACAATCCCTAGTCTCAGAAGTAAATCATATGTGTCATGTTTTTTCATTTAGGTTTGAAGTGTTATGTGCCATACCCGCGGTAATGCTTTCCTATAGTGTAAATGCTAGTTTTTAGATATAGGAATGTTAGCACAAAAACTGAAGGAAAGGAGATAGCTGCAAAATCTCTGCACACAATGCTTAGTTCTGAGAAGTAAATCATATTTGTCATGTTGTTTCATTTAGTTTAAACAGTTAGGTGCTATACCCTCGGTTATGCTTTCCTGTATAGGAAATGCTAGTTCTGGAGACGCGAATGTTAGCACAAAAACTGAAGGAAAGGAGATAGCTGCAAAATCTCTGCACACAATGCTTAGTTCTCAAAGTAAAATCATATGGTCCATGTTGTTGCATTTAGGTTTAAAGAGTTAGGTGCTATACCCGCTTTAAGGCTTTCCTATAGTGTAAATGCTAGTTTTAGATATAGGAATGTTAGCAGAAAAACTGAAGGAAAGGAGTAGCTGCAAAATCTCTGCACACAATGCTTAGTTCTCAGAAGTAAATCATATGGTCCATGTTGTTTTCATTTAGGTTTAAAGAGTTAGGTGCTATACCACTGGTAATGATATCCTATAGTTGTAAATGTTGGTTTCAGGTATAGAATGTTAGTACAAAAACTGAAGGAAAGGAGATAGCTGCAAAATCTCTGCACACAATGCTTAGGTCTCAGAAGTGAATCATACGTGCAATGTTGTTTCATTTATGTTTAAAGAGTTAGGTGCTATACCTGCGGTAATGCTTTCCTATAGTGTAAATGCTAGTTTTAGATATAGAAAGTTACCACAAAAACTGAAGGAAAGGAGATAGTTGAAAAATCTCTGCACACAATGCTTAGTTCTCAGAAGTATATCATATGTGCCATGTTGTTTCATTTAGGTTAAACAGTTAGGTGCTATACACTCGGTTATGCTTTCCTGTATAGGAAATGCTAGTTTTTGGAGATACGAATGTTAGCACAAAAACTGAAGGAAAGCAGATAGGTGCCAAAAATCTCTGCACACAATGCTTAGTTCTCAGAAGTAAATCATATGTGTCATGTTGTTTCATTTAGGTTTAAAGAGTTAGGTGCTATACCCGCGGTAATGCTTTCCTATAGTGTAAATGCTACTTTTAGATATAGGAATGTTAGCACAAAAACTGAAGGAAAGGAGATAGCTGCAAAATCTCTGCACACAATGGGTAGTTCTCAGAAGTAAATCATATATGCCATGTAGTTTCATTTAGGTTTAAAGAGTTATGTGTCATACCCGCGGTAATGCTTTCCTATAGTGTAAATGCTAGGTTTAGATATAGGAATGATAGCACAAAAGTGAAGGAAAGGAGATAGCGGCAAAATCTCTGCACACAATGCTTAGTTCTCAGAACAAAATCATATGTGCCATGTTGTTTCATTTAGGTTTAAACAGTTAGTGGTATACCCTCGTTTATGCTTTCTCTGTATAGGAAATGCTAGTTCTGGAGATACGAATGTTAGCACAAAAATTGAAGGAAAGGAGATAGCTGCAAATCTCTGCACACAATGCTTAGTTCTCAGAAGTAAATCATATGTCCCATGTTGTGTTTCATTTAGGTTCAAAGAGTTAGTTGCTATACCCGCGGTAATGCTTTCCTATAGTGTAAATGCTAGTTTTAGATATAGGAATGTTAGCAGAAAACTGAAGGAAAGGAGATAGCTGCAAAATCTCTGCACACAATGCTTAGTTCCCAGAAGGAAAATCATATGTGCCATGTTGTTTCACTTAGGTTTAAAGAGTTAGGTGCTATTCCCTCGGTTATGCTTTCCTGTATAGGAAATGCTAGTTCTGGAGATACGAATGTTAGCACAAAAACTGAAGGAAAGGAGATAGCTGCAAAATCTCTGTCACACAATGCTTACTTCTCAGAAGTAAATCATATTGTGCCATGTTGTTCAATTTAGGTTTAAAGAGTTAGGTGCTATACCCTCAGTTTTTCCCTTCCTGTACAGGAAATGCTAGTTCTGGAGATACGAATGTTAGCACAAAAACTGAAGGAAGGAGATAGCTGCAAAATTTCTCCACACAATCCCAAGTTCTCAGAAGTAAATCATATGTGCCATGTTTTTTCATTTAGGTTTGAAGTGTTATGTGCCATACCCGCGGTAATGCTTTCCTATAGTGTAAATGCTAGGTTTAGATATAGGATGTTAGCACAAAAACTGAAGGAAAGGAGATAGCTGCAAAATCTCTCCACACAATGCTTTAGTTCTCAGAAGTAAATCATATGTGCCATGTTGTTTCATTTAGGTTTAAAGAGTTATGTGCCATAGCCGCGGTAATGCTTTCTATAGTGTAAAAGCTAGTTTTAGATATAGGAATGTTAGCACAAAAACTGAAGGAAAGGAGATAGCTGCAAAATCTCTGCACACAATGCATATTTCTCAGAAGTAAATCATATGTGCCATGTTGTTTCATTTAGGTTTAAACAGGTGCTATACCCTCGGTTATGCTTCCTGTATAGGAAATGCTAGTTCGGAGATACGAATGTTAGCACAAAAACTGAAGGAAAGGAGAGAGCTGCAAAATCTCTGCACACAATGCTTAGTTCTCAGAGGTAAATCATATGTGCCATGTTGTTTCATTTAGGGTTCAAAGAGTTAGGTGCTATACCGCGGTAATGCTTTCTTACAGTGTAAAGGCTAGTTTTAGATATAGTATAGTTAGCAGAAAAACTGAAGGAAAGGAGATAGCTGCAAAATCTCTGCACACATGCTTAGTTCCCAGAAGAAAATCATATGTGCCATGTTGTTTCACTTAGGTTTAAAGAGTTAGGTGCTATTCCCTCGGTTATGCTTTCCTGTTATAGGAATGCTAGTTCTGGAGATACGAATGTTAGCACAAAAACTGAAGGAAAGGAGATAGCTGCAAAATCTCTGCACACAATGCCTAGTTCTCAGAAGTAAATCATATGTGCCATGTTGTTTCATTTAGGTTTAAACATGTAGGTGCTATACCCTCGGTTATGCTTTCCTGTATAGGAAAGGCTAGTTCAGAGATACGAATGTTAGCACAAAAGCTGAAGGAAAGGAGATAGCTGCAAAATCTCTGCACACAATGCTTAGTTCTCAGAAGTAAATCATATGGTCCATGTTGTTTCATTTAGGTTTAAAGAGTTAGGTGCTATACCCGCTTTAAGGCTTTCCTATTGTGTAAATGCTAGTTTCAGATATAGGAATGTTAGCAGAAAAACTGAAGGAAAGGAGATAGCTGCAAAATCTCTGCAAACAATGTTTAGTTCTCAGAAGTAAATCATATGGTCCATGTTTTTTCATTTAGGTTTAAAGAGTTAGGTGGCTATACCACCGGTAATGATATCCTATAGTGTAAAGGCTGGTTTCAGGTATAGGAATGTTAGTACAAAAACTGAAGGAAGAAGGAGGATAGCTGCAAAATCTCTGCACACAATGCTTAGTTCTCAGAAGTATATCATATGTGTCATGTTGTTTCATTTAGGTTTAAACAGTTAGGGGCTATACCCTCGGTTATGCTTTCCTGTATAGGAAAATGCTAGTTCTGGAGATACGAATGTTAGCACAAAAACGTAAGGAAAGGAGATAGCTGCAAAATCAGTGCACACAATGCTTAGTTCTCAGAAGTAAATCATATGTGCCATGTTGTTTCATTTAGGTCAAAGAGTTTAAGTGCTATACCGCGGTAATGCTTTCCTGTAGTGTAAATGCTAATTTTAGATATAGGAATGTTAGCACAAAAACATGAAGGAAAGGAGATATTTGCAAAATCTCTGCAAACAATGCTTAGTTCTCAGAAGTATATCATATGTGCCATGTTGTTTCCATTTAGGTTTAAACAGTTAGGTGGCTATAACCTCGGTTATGCTTTCCTGTATTGGAAATGCTAGTTCTGGAGATACGAATGTTAGCACAAAAACTGAAGGAAAGGAGATAGCTGCAAAATCTCTGCACACAATGCTTAGTTCTCAGAAGATAAATCATATGATCCATGTTGTTTCATTTCGTTTAAAGAGTTAGGTGCTTTACCCCGCTTTAATGCTTTCCTATAGTGTAAATGGTAGTTTTAGATATAGGAATGTTAGCAGAAAAACTGAAGGAAAGGAGATAGCTGCAAAATCTCTGCACACAATGCTTAGTTCCAGAAGAAAATCATATGTGCCATGTTGTTTCACTTAGGTTTAAAGAGTTAGGTGCTATTCCCTCGGTTATGCTTTCTGTATAGGAAATGCTAGTTCTGGAGATACGAATGTTAGTCACAAAAACTGAAGGAAAGGAGATACCTGCAAAATCTCTGCACACAATGCTTACTTCTCAGATGTAAATCATATGTGCCATGTTGTTCAATTTAGGTTTAAAGAGTTAGGTGCTATACCCTCAGTTATTCCTTCCTGTACAGGAAATGCTAGTTCTGGAGATACGAATGTAGCACAAAAACTGAAGGAAAGGAGATAGGCTGCAAAATTTCTCCACACAATCCCAAGTTCTCAGAAGTAAATCATATGTGCCATGTTTTTTCATTTAGGTTTGAAGTGTTATGTGCCATACCCGCGGTAATGCTTTCCTATAGTGTAAATGCTAGGTTTAGATATAGGAATGTTAGCACAAAAACTGAAAGGAAAGGAGATAGCTGCAAAATCTCTCCACACAATGCTTAGTTCTCAGAAGTAAATCATATGTGCCATGTTGTTTCATTTAGGTTTAAAGAGTTATGTGCCATACCCGCGGTAATGCTTTCCTATAGTGTAAATGCTAGTTTTAGATATAGGAATGTTAGCCACAAAACTGAAGGGAAAGGAGATAGCTGCAAAATCTCTGCACACAATGCTTAGTTTCTCAGAAGTAAATCATATGTGCCATGTTTGTTTCATTTAGGTTTTAGAGAGTTATGTGCCATAGCCCGCGTAATGCTTTCCTATAGTGTAAAAGCTAGTTTTAGATATAGGAATGTTAGCACAAAAACTGAAGGAAAGGAGATAGCTGCAAAATCTCTGCACACAATGCATATTTCTCAGAAGTAAATCATATGTGCAATGTTGTTTCATTTAGGTTTAAACAGGTGCTATACCCTCGGTTATGCTTTCCTGTATAGGAAATGCTAGTCCTGGAGATACGAATGTTAGCACAAAAACTGAGGAAAGGAGATAGCTGCAAAATCTCTGCACACAAATGCCTAGTTCTCAGAAGTAAATCATATGTGCCATGTTGTTTCATTTAGGTTTAAACATGTAGGTGCTATTACCCTACGGTTATTGCTTTCCTGTATAGGAAAGGCTAGTTCTGGAGATACGAATGTTAGCACAAAGCTGAAGGAAAGGAGATAGCTGCAAAATCTCTGCACACAATGCTTAGTTCTCAGAAGTAAATCATATGGTCCATGTTGTTTCATTTAGGTTTAAAGAGTTAGGTGCTACACCCGCTTTAAGGCTTTCCTATTGTGTAAATGCTAGTTTCAGATATAGGAATGTTAGCAGAAAAACTGAAGGAAAGGAGATAGCTGCAAAATCTCTGCAAACAATGTTTAGTTCTCAGAAGTAAATAATATGGTCCATGTTGTTTCATTTAGGTTTAAAGAGTTAGGTGCTATACCACCGGTAATGATATCCTATAGTGTAAAGGCTGTTTCAGGTATATGAATGTTAGTACAAAAACTGAAGGAAAGGAGATAGCTGCAAAAATCTCTGCACACAATGCTTAGTTCTCAGAAGTGAATCATATGTGCAATATTGTTTCATTTATGTTAAAGAGTGAGGTGCTATACCCGCGGTAATGCTTTCCTATAGTGTAAATGCTAGATTTAGATATAGGAATCTTACCACCAAAAACTGAAGGAAAGGAGATAGTTGCAAAATGTCTGCACACAATGCTTAGTTCTCAGAAGTATATCATATGTGTCATGTTGTTTCATTAGGTTTAAACAGTTAGGGGCTATACCCTCGGTTATGCTTTCCTGGAGATACGAATGTTAGCCACAAAAACTGAAGGAAAGGAGATAGCTGCAAAATCTCTGCACACAGTGCTTAGTTCTCAGAAGTAAATCATATGATCCATGTTGTTTCATTTCGGTTTAAAGACTTAGGTGCTTTACCCGCTTAATGCTTTCCTATAGTGTAAATGGTAGTTTTAGATATATGGAATGTTCGCAGAAAACTGAAGGAAAGGAGATAGCTGCAAAATCTCTGCACACAATGCTTAGTTCTCAGAAGTAAATCATATGTGCCATGTTGTTTCACTTAGCTTTAAACAGTTAGGTGCTATACCCTCGGTTATGCTTCTTGTATAGGAAATGCTAGTTCTGGAGATACGAATGTTAGCACAAAAACGTAAGGAAAAGGAGATAGCTGCAAAATCAGTGCACACAATGCTTAGTTCTCAGAAGTAAATCATATGTGCCATGTTGTTTCATTAGGTTCAAAGAGTTAAGTGCTATACCCGCGGTAATGCTTTCCTGTAGTGTAAATGCTAATTTTAGATATAGGAATGTTAGCACAAAACAGAAGGAAAGGAGATATTTGCAAAATCTCTGCAAACAATGCTTAGTTCTCAGAAGTATATCATATGTGCCATGTTGTTCCATTTAGGTTTAAACAGTTAGGTGCTATAACCTCGGTTATGCTTTCCTGTATTGGAAATGCTAGTTCATGGAGATACGAATGTTAGCACAAAAACTGAAGGAAAGGAGATAGCTGCAAAATCTCTGCACACAATGCTTAGTTCTCAGAAGTAAATCATATGATCCATGTTGTTTCATTTCGGTTTAAAGAGTTAGGTGCTTTACCCGCTTTATGCTTCCTATAGTGTAAATGGTAGTGTTAGATATAGGAATGTTAGCAGAAAAACTGAAGGAAAGGAGATAGCTGCAAAATCCTCTGCACACAATGCTTAGTTCCCAGAAGAAAATCATATGTGCCATGTTGTTTCACTAGGTTTAAAGAGTTAGGTGCTATTCCCTCGGTTATGCTTTCCTGTATAGGAAATGCTAGTTCTGGAGATACGAATGTTAGCACAAAAACTGAAGGAAAGGAGATAGCTGCAAAATCTGCTGCTACACAATGCTTACTTCTCAGAAGTAAATCATATGTA
>NW_026688400.1:0-65876 GCF_030445035.2 Dasypus novemcinctus | reverse complement strand
GGGGCAGGGCGAGGAAGGGGAGAGAAATTTTTTTAAAAAGCAAGCACAAAGGGTGAACTCTCTTGCGCTCTCTTGCCTTTGGACCCCTCTTCTGATCTTCTGGCCTTCACCCCCTACTTGGATCACCACGCAAGTAAAACCTGGGCATTTATCATCTATAATGGGAAATTGTAGTCTGTAAATCAGCCCACTTTATCACTTTTCAGGCCCTTCCTCTCTACCTGGGACCCATGATCTGTTATTTTCTCCCATTTCTCTTCCCTTTCTACCTTAATAAATTACTGGCCTAACTAACCCAATGTGCTCTTAAAATTCATTTCTGCAACACAGTCAAGAACCTAGACAAAATCCTGTTACAGCTCTACTTACTTTTCCTCCCATTCTGCCCCAAATGTACCGGCTCCCTCCCCCTCTGGAGTGAAGCTTATGGAAGACTGTACTCTTACGGTTTGGGAAAATTACTTATTACAAAATGTCCCTCCAGAGTGTTGCACGCTCTATTTCACGCCTCACCCAGGGAACCCACTGTTTTCTTGGCACTATGTTAAGTATGACCTCAGAGGACACTTCTCAAAAGTATCTGTTTAACATGTAAAAACGGCCTGTGGAGGCTGTTTTCAGGTGACTTTACTTGATTCCTACTGAAGTAAATATGTTTCATCCATTGATTGACCATTTCTCTCTGTTCTTCAGTTAAATTCCTACTCGTTTCCTTTGCCCAGTTTCTTCCTGAGTCTTTGTCTCCTGGGGTTCTAAGAGCATCTTAATATTAAGAGAGTTACTTCTTTCTAACATATCTTTGCCAAGATCTTTCCCAGTTTTTTTTTGCTAATTTTCAGTGTAATCCTTTTTTCCTTACACAAAGTGTCATTGTAAGTGTCTTTCCTTTAAAGGAAAAGAGTTCTTCCACTTTTCTTAGTTTGAGAAAGTTCTTCCACACCCAGAAGTCAAAAAGACCTTTCTTGGGAACAGATGCGGCTCAAGAAGTTGAGCGCCCACCTTCCACATGGGTTATCCCAGGTGCGGTTCCCAGTGCCTCCTAAAGAAGACAAACAATGAGCAGACAACAAGCAGACATCAAGCAAAAACAATGGGCAGACAATGAGAAAAAAAGCAATGAGTGGACAACAAGCAAAAACAAAATGAGCAGGGAACAGATGTGGCTCAAACAGTTGAGCACCTGCCTCCCACATGGGTGGTCCCAGGTTTGGTTCCCGGTGTCTCCTAAAGGAAAAAAAAGCAGGAGTTCCAGCAAGATGGTGTCAGCTTAGTTGATGCTGGAGTTGGTAGGTATACATCCAAGAGACTTGAATCTTTGGACTGGCATGTGCCAGCTGGGCCCTGAGCCTCAACAGAGTTACAATACCTACTCTCCAGTTCATTGGACTCACCCAGGACACCTCAAACGGAGGTGAGGATGGACAACCACCACACCAAGGAACCAAGAGAGTCTACAACTGCAAGCAAGAGAATCCCATACATCGATTGGCTTATGGGACTGAAGCCCCCTCTCAATTAGAGGTGGAATGGGCATCACCATCCCAGAATCCTCAGGATTGGGTAATGAATTATGGACTAGAGTGTACTTACTGGTATTCTACTAGAGATTTACTGTGATTCTAGCAATGGAAGAACTTATATCATTGATGTGAAGGCAGCGGCCCCTGGAGGTTCTGAGGTCAGGAAGAAGGAAAACAGGCATCATTAGGGGCCATTTTCAGGATTTGAGAATTGTCCTGAATGACACTGCAATGAAAGATATAGGCCATTATATATCTTCCCGTAACCTACAGAACTGTGTGGGAAAGAGTGTAAACTGCAATGTAAACTGTAATCCATGCTTAGTGGCAATGCTCCAAAATGTGTTCATCAGTTGCAATGAATGTACCACACTAATGAAGGATGTTGTTAATGTGGGTAAATGTGGGACAGTGTGGGGAGCAGGGCATATGGGAATCCCCTATATTTTTTAATGTAACATTTATGTAATCTAAATATCTTCTTAAAGAAATATTTTTAAAACAATTTTAAATCCTAAAAAAAAAGGAAAAAACAAAAAACAAAACAGACAACGAGCAGACAATAAGCAAAAGCAACAAGCAAAAACAACGAACAAACAGATGAGGGAGCCTTGGGGGGAGGGGGATGACACTTCTTGAAATGTCTCATTTTTTTCTTTTTCTTTTTAAGATTTCTTTTTTTAAATTTATTTCTCTTGCCTTCCTCCCCACCCCCACCCCCACCCCCCATTGTCTGCTCTCTGTGTCCATTCACTGTGTGTTCTTCTGTGACCACTTCTATCCTTATCAGTGGCACCAGGAATCTACGTTTCTCTTTGTTGCATCATCTTGCTGTGTCAGCTCTTCCTATGTACTGCGCCATTCCTAGGAAGGCTGCACTTTCTTTCGCTCTGGGCAGCTCTCCTTACAGAGCGCACTCCTTGCGCCTGGGGCTCCCCTGCACAGGGGACGCCCCCACATGGCATGATACTCCTTGCATGCATCAGTACTGTGCATGCACAAGCTCCACACAGGTCAAGGAGGCCCGGGGTTTGAACCACGGACCTCCCATGTGGTAGGCGGACGCCCTCTCCATTGGGCCAAGTCCACTTCCCCTCATTTCTTTCTAGTTTGGGTTTTTTTTTCTTAACACCTCCCCATATGAAAATTATATAGGAAGCAAAGTAAGAATTTGATTTTTCTGCTCCCCCAAAAAGCAGTATTACTGATAGGCTGGCATGTGCAAGGGCATAGGATAAGATGCCAACAGCTTAGGGACCAAGGCACTGCACTGTCATAAAAGCTGGCCCTGTGTAAGATGTATGGAGTTTTTTGGTGGTTGTGTGTGTGTGTGTAGATAAATGCACAACACTGTGATTATACTAAAAGCCACTAATTGTACACTTTGGGTGGATTGTATGGTATGTGAATATACCTCAATAAAACCACTTAAAAAAAAAACTTGACCCTGTGCCTCAGTTTCCCCTCTGGGATATGAGTTGGTTGGACTAGACAATCTCTGACATTCTAGAATTTGGGAGTTCTAAGGCCTCCTGTCTGGTGGAATTCTTAAATTGGAAAGGGTAGTCCCTTGAGCATCCTGGGCGGCCCCTCTGCCAGACTCACCTTCTGCCACAGAGCCCGTGTGCAGCTATTCCGCAGCGTCGTGTGCTGCCACGCCAGGTACTCATCCACGCGGGCACGGGCCTGCAGGTCCTGAGGGTACCAGTGGTCTGGGGCCTTGTACTTGTGGCACAGATACAGCAGGATGGCCACGCTGTGGGGAGACAGCACAGGGACAGGGCAGCCCAGGTCACTACATGGGGGCTGGGGCCTGTGGTGCAAGGCCCTGCCCGTCGCATGTCTTGTCCCCATACACACTATCAAGGACATTTTCACTATACCCATGGTGAGGAGGAGGAAGTTGAGGTTCAGAGAGGTTAGGTGACAGCCCTGGGTCAAATAAAACGCACTGGATGGCTTCACCATCTGAACGAACGGTAACAAAATGTGGTGGAAAAACAAAACGGCCGTGTAGGAAGCTCTAGGCAGGGTCACTGCACCGAAGCAACCACTGAAATGGAATGAGCAATGAGAAACAAATTCTTGGCAACTCTGGGACCTAATCGGCCACTTATAACAATAGGCAATGGTTTCTTAGACTTTAACCCAAAAGTGCAAGCAGCAAAGAAAAAGATAAAGGGCACCACATTAAAATTAAAAACTTGTATACATCGAAGGACTTTATCATTAAAGTAAAAAGACAGCCTACAGAATGAGAGAAAATATCTGGAAACCACATTTCTGTTAAGGGTATACTATTCAGAATATATAGAGAAATCCTACAACTCAAAACCAAAACACAAACGAGTCTAATTAAAAATGGGCAAAACACTTAGCTATTTCTCCAAAGAATATTTACAAATGGCCAAAAAGCACATTTTTTAAAATGCTCAACATCCTTTGCTATTAAGGAAATGTAAATGAAAACCACACTGAGACCACAGGCGCACCCCACGGCCTGGCATGGAGGAGCGCAGCTACAGCGGCATGGGTCGGGGCAGCATACCAGGTGGTGGTGGCACCCACTTGTGGGCCCCCGAGTACGCTTAGATGGGGACCCACCCTAAGTATTTAGAGATGATGGAATTAGATAAAGGAGATGCCACCCAAGTTTATATAGCATTGTTGGTTTACCTGGACTTCATGGAGAGTAAAAGTTGGCATGAAGTAAACTGTGTGGGATTACCAGAACCCAGCTCATCTGCCTTGCCAGTATGGAGATAGAAGGAGAAGGGTTACAGACTGTGGTGCCTACACCTATCAGTGCGTCCCTCAACCATAAAAGGATAAGGGAGATCTTGAAGGCACCCCGAAAATTGCAAGGTGACCCAGATCTGCCGATGTCTTTTACTTTGGCCATAGTAGAAGCCGGTTCCACAATAGTTAATTATAAACTTACTGATGGATTTATGCTGCCGGGCCCTCAGAATATTTCACTTAGAAGATGACAGCTATACTCCCCAATGCTTATTTTATTCATACAAGATTGGATTTGAGACGGATCAGCATGCTTCATCTTTCATCTCAGAGATAGTCAGAGTTGACTTTCCTGGCCCATTCCATAGGTTTTCTTTCTGAAGAATAAGACTTTCCCAGATAGAAAAATGGTTTTTATTAAAAATATAGGGTAGTTACTCTAGAACTTTCTAAATGGGTACAGTGTAATTACAGCTGTATGCAGGTGTGTGCCAAGGATATGTTCAGAGGTTGGAAGGAGTCTTTCTCCTGTCATCCCATACTCACAGCAGCCTCTTTGTTCACTGCTGCCACAGCTGGCTCATTGACGACACTGCCACCTCTTTTCCCCTACTCACCTCTCCATATGCCTTTTGGCCTGTGTAACTAGCTTGGAATGGTATTTCATATATACCTAAACACCTTGAGAGGTTACTTCTGTCTGCTTTTTCATCCCTCACTGTGATGGTTAGGGCCAGGTAATTGTGCCCAGTTGTTTGGTGTATCAAGCACTGGGCTAACTGTAATACAAGGGCATTTAAACACTATTGATTTTACTGCAGTGGTAAATCACTGATAGCTGTTTATAATTACACCAATCAGGGAGATTGCCTCAGCAGTGAGTGGCCCTTAACCCAATCAGTTGAATCCCTTAAAAGGGGAAGTGATTCCAGCATTGAAAGAGAATTTCCCAGCTTGTCTTTAGACAACCAACATCTCCCAGAACTCGTCAGGAACCTTCATTTGACTTTCATTGGAGCTCCTGGTTGCAGTCTGCCTGCGGAACCTAGGCTTGTGCATCCCCACCGCTGTGTGAGAGACTCTGATAAATCTCTTACTATAGACAGATATCCCCTGTTGATTCCTGGTACCAGGAATGGGGTAGGAGCTTACAGATACCAAGCTGTAAAGCATAATTTACTTCCCTCACCAAAGTCTATTCGAAGCAAGATGGCTGCCGAGTCTGCGAGGGTTCAGGCTTCCTGGGTTCCTACATTCCTGGGGCTTGCTTTCCTCTGGGTTCAAGGTTTCTTCCTTCCTGGAGCTGGCTTCTCTTTCCTCTGCGTGCTGACTTCCCAGGGCTATAGTTTAAGTCTTCAGCATCAAACTCCAAAATCAAAACTCCAACATTAAAAGCCCTCAACTCTGTTCTTTGCTAAGCCTTTTATCAACACCCTAATCATAACTCAGTCATGCCCATATACAGATCAGATTACAAACAAAGTCCAATATCTACTTTTGGAATTCATAACCATATCAAACTGCTACACTCCACCCTCTGAATTGCAAAAAGACAATACAATATTCGAGAGTCATTCTTAAGATGATGGTTTCTTCTCCTTGGGGCCATATGGGAACCCACCCTTTCCACAGTCTTGCCCACTGGCCATTTTCTTGGTTCCACCCTCATCAAGCATCTGGGTGTCAACCAAGCTCCAGACCTCTCCCTCCAAGAGTGTTGGGGTGATTGCCACACCTCACCCTATCTTGGGGTTAGAATCTTAACCCCCCTAGTACAGTGATGTGAAGACAACATTCTCCCGAACTTTTGGCATACAGACTTAACCCTCTCAGAGCAACAAGTTGACCACTTGGCCTTCCCTAACCTTTGGGGGACAGGTCCAGCCTCTTAGATCTGTGGGGTGCTGACCTTAACTGCCCTAATCCTTGGGGAATGTGCTCCACACTCTCTGTACCCTGGGGCAGCAAAACTCTCCCAGAACATTGGACAGGAACATCCACCATCTTCAACTGCTGGGGCAAACTCACCCTCTCTGTACACATGGGTGGGGTTCCTCTCTTGGCCCAAGGTGAAGTCTTAATTCCAGATCTCAGCTTCCATGGTTTTCCTCAGAAAGATTTTTCTCCTTCAATCTCTCCTTTCCATGTCCTTTTTATTACAGGCTGACAGTGGTTTTGTTCATACAGCTCTCTCAAAAACCTTGTTGGTTTAGCACGCAATAAGCAGGGGTCCAAGCCATCAGACAGTAACACTTTCCACAAGTCTTTCTGACATAACTGCATCTTCAATCCTGATTTACAAGTTCCAAGTTTAGTTATATCCTCCAAAAAATACCCCTTACCCATTTATAAAACCATTCCATCATTTCAGTAATTGCAAAAGCACTTCCCCACTCCTTGATACCAAATTCTGTATTAGTCAGCCAAAGGGCTGCTGATGAAAATACCAGAAATTGGTTGGTTTTTATAAAGGGTATTTATTTGGGGTAGGAGCCTACAAATACCTGGCCGTAAAACATAAGTTACTTCCTTCACTAAAGTCTATTTTCACTTGTTGGAGCAAGATGGCTGCCAACATCTGTGAGGGTTCAGGTTTCCTGGGTTCCTCCCTTCCAGGGTCTTGCTTCTCTCTGGGTTCAAGATTCCTCTCTTCCTGGGGCTGGCTTCTCTTTCTTCTGTGAACTTAACTTCCTGGAACTCCAGCTTCAGTCTTCAGCATCAAACTCCAACATCAAAACTCCATCATCAGAAACCCTCAACTCTGTCCTTTGCCATGCCTTTTATCTGTGAGTCCCCACCCACCAAGGGGAGGGGACTCAATGCCCTAATCATAACTCAATCATGCCCAGGTACAGATCAGATTACAAACATAATCCAATATCTATTTCTGGAATTCATAACCATATCAAACTGTTATACCTGCCTTATCGATACTTACTTTATTTTTTTTTATTTTTTATTTTTTAAAGATTTATTTATTTATTTCATTCCCCCCTCCCCCAGTTGTCTGCTCTCTCTGTCTATTTGCTGCGTTTTGTTTCTTTGTCCGCTTCTGTTGTCGTCAGCGGCAAGGGAAGTGTGGGCGGCGCCATTCCTGGGCAGGCTGCACTTTCTTTCGTGCTGCGCGGCTCTCCTTATGGGGCGCACTCCTTGCGCGTGGGGCTCCCCTACGCCGGGACACCCCTGCGTGGCACGGCACTCCTTGCGCGCATCAGCACTGCGCATGGGCCAGCTCCACACGGGTCAAGGAGGCCCGGGGTTTGAACCACGGATCTCCCATGTGGTAGACGGACGCCCTAACCACTGGGCCAAGTCCGTTTCCCCTCCATACTTACTTTAAATGTAAACAGAATAAATTATCCAATTAAATTCTCCCATATTGGCAGATTAGACTACAGAAATGATGCATTAATATTACATCTATGACTCACAAATACGAAGATACAAAAAGATTGAAAGGAAAAGAATGGAAAAAGATATTCCATGCAAATAGTAACCAAAAGAGCTGAGGTGCCTATACTAATATCAAACAAAATAAACTCCCCAGAACAGTCTTCCCACATGCCTTGCACCCTCTGTTGCAGGTCTCTTCTTGGATGCCACTTCCTCCAGGAAGCATTCCCTAAACCTCCCACTCAAGTCACACCACCCCACGCTCCGTATATTCTTGCCCTGTTTATTTCCACGACGGCAGTCAACACACCGGACCTGTTACGCAGTCACATCAGTTTTTGTCAGCCTTCCCCTTCTTGAATGGCAGCTCTATGCAGGCTTAGCAACACTCACTGTGCTCTCCCCAGGGCCAGATGGTACCTGACCAGGAGAACGCTCAGTCAACAGCCACAGAAGCTCTCTGGGTATTCCCTCGACTCTCCAGGAAGCATAAAATAGCCCTCGCCCCACCGGATTTGCAGAAGTGGAGGGTCTAAAGGGCCTGGTGCAACCGCTGCTTTGCACGTAGCGCTGGCAGTTAGGAGGCCTGAAAGCAGACTGGGCCCCGGGACCTGGTAGAAGTCCCTCCCCTCTCTGGGCTTCAGTTTCTCAGCTGTACAATGGGCAGAGCAGGGCGGGGAAGGATGACAACCCCTCCCAGCCCTGGCCACCTCTGCTCACTTCAGCCTACCCACCCCCACACACCGGGCAGAACGGCCCCCTCGAAGCCTCGCAGCAGCCCCAGGGCCCATTACCTCTCGGCCAAGGTGAAGTCTCCATCCTTCAAGGCAGGCACCTTCTTCAGAGGGTTCACCCGCACAAAGGCTTCGCTGTGGTGCTGGCCTGTGGGAGACACCAGGGAGGTGGGAGCCAGGGAGAGTCCTCTGTAGTTTCTGCCCATCTCTACCCCAAGGCCCGGGCACCAGCTTTCCAAGGTCCCTCTGCAGGCTGGGCCTCAGGGCAGAGAAAGTCACTCTGCTGTCATGGGGTTACAAACCCTGACCTCACCAGAGGCCCTCCTACCACCCCCCCCTTGCTGTCATGGGGTTACAAACCCTGACCTCACCAGAGGCCCTCCTACCACCACCACCCCTTGCAGCCTGGGGAGGGTGACTGGAGCTGCCATCCATCTCCCACCTCCAGCCAAATCTATCTATAGGACAGCCCCTCCAGCCTCCTCCTGGGCCCCAGGCTCCAATCCATCTTCCTATCCCAGGTGGGGAGTTGGGAGTTGGGCCCTTCTAATCAGGCTGGGTGACCTGTCCACAGCTCTGGAACTCCAGCCACCCCTGCTCCCAGCCCAAAGTGCACCCGTGTCCCAGCCAGGATGACCAGCCTCCAGCAGCAGCTCAGCCACTTTCCTGGGCCAATCTTCAAGGCTCCTGCCAGAAGGCCCTGCCACCTCCTCCTCAATAGGGGGTTCCCAGGTCTGCCTCACCTCTGCACACTCCCAGCCCAAGCTAGTACTGGAGGATATACTGGGTGCCCAGCAAATGTGCGTGTGGTGTCTGAGGACCCCACGGGCCTCTGTGGAGCCAGCCCAGCTTTGTCCTATGCCTGTCTGAGGACCTCTAGCCTCCTGCTACGTGGACACATCACTACCATCCATTCTGCCTCTTGAACGTGTCCTGATGCCCAACCCCTGACCCAGGGAGAGTGGAAAATGCCAGAGCAGGCAGGCAGTGTGGGAGCAGTGGCCTAGGCTGGGGCACCTAAGGCAGCAGGTGGGAGGGCTTGACCGAGCAGGGGCTGCCCTCCTGGACTGTCCGGGGCCTCTGGCTCTGGTGCCTGCCCCTTCCCCAGGATTCTGCTGCAGCCATGTCCCTCCAGGCCAGCCAGACCAGCTGGGTGAGAACCCCCCACCTCCCCAAGGGCAAGAGCAAACCAGAAGCAAGGAGGAATAAGAATGGCAAGGAATGAGAAGTGGAGGGGATTCAGGCAGGAGCGAGTGGCAGAAAAGAAGAGACCCCCTTACAGAGATGGAATTAGATTACTGGTTACTATGGAAGGAGAAGGTTAGACGGATTGAGAGGTGACTGTTAAGGGGTAGGGGCTTTTTCTTTTTGGAGTAATGAAAATGCTCTAATATTGATTACAGTAATGAACGCACAACTCTGTGATTATACCTAAAGCCATTGAGTGTACACTTTAGATAGATTGCATGGTTTGTAAACATGTTTCAATAAAATTGATACATATATACATGAAAGAAAAGACACCCCCCGGTGGGTCTGGGACAACCCTTGGCTGTGGGTAGATGCAGAACCTTAAGAGGTGGGGAGGGGTCCAGCTGGAAAATTAGGCGGCGGCTTCATGGTTTTCTCTATCCCTGCCCTCACCCCGCTTGATCCAGCCTCTGCTCCCTCAATCTGCGAAATGAAGGAAAGAATGTGTCGAGTCCACTAGTCAAAGCTCGAGGCTCTTTAAAAATCCCCAACCGACGCAACGGTTCCCAGATCGGAGACTGGGTATCCTCTGGTCCGTCCTCCCCCACCCAGGTCCACGGGTGGGGCGGCGGCGGCCGACGCGGGGTCCGCCTGCACCCAGGGTGGGCAGACCGCCCTCCGGGCCCACCTTTGAGCAACTCCACCGGGCGCAGCTCGAAGGGGATGCCATTCCTCTTGGCGAAGATGTAGACGGCGCGGCAGGGCTGGGACAGCAGGTCCAGGTAGAGCTCCAGGCCCATGGCGGGGCGGCGGGCAGGCGAGCAGAGTGAGGATAAGGACCAGCGGACAGGAACTGCGCGGCCACCTGGCTGCAGCCCTGGCCAGCCCCCTCCCCGCTTCCGGGACCCGAGCCCGGCCCGCCCCGCCCCCGCCCATTGGCTGGCCCCCGCCCATTGGCTGGCTTCGGAGAACTTCTGGCCAATCAGCAGCGCCGTCCCCCCCCCGCCCCCGCGTGCCCCGCCTTCCCCCCCCCGGGGTGCGCGCCGCAGGGCTCCTGACCCGCTCCTGACCCGCGCTGACCTGGTGGCTCTCGACCCGGGGTCTCGCTGCCAGGTCATGCCCCTTCCCTGACTTCAACGTCCACTTAGTCAAATGGGGCGGGGGTGGTGGAGATGGGTAAGGGGTGCGGGCCTGTGTGGTGGAAATGCTGGGCGCCTGCAGTCTGCTCCAGCCCCCTCTCCCACTCAGGGAGAGAAGAGAGGCTTCGGGGCGCCCTGAGGACTACAAAGGGAGGAGGAGAGAGGAGAGGCCACTCCCGGGTGCTGGCGCAGCGCCCAGGGTCGGGGCTGGGGAGACTTCCTGGACCCTTGCCACATCCAATGAAGGACGGAGAATGCCTCTCCTCAATCCCTGGAGTCAAATTCATTGCGCCCCAGCTAATCCCTCCCTCAGATGGCAGATGTCCTGTGGGGCTCCTCCAGAGGTTCGGAAGGGCACCTGGGATTGGACAGAATTCCCCCACCCCCTTTGCCAGGCCAAACTTTGATGCCTCCACTCCCCAAGAGAGTCGCTTGGCAAGAGGATTGTTTGTTAGAAAACTTGCAAATAGCTTTGCCTCCCTAGGGCCTGGGGCCCGGAACCTCCCTGCCCGGAACCTCCCTGCCCGTAGGAGAGGACCTTCCTGTCCCGGTGTAGTGGTCCTGCCCGGGCTTGGAGGGGGCATGTTCCCCCCTCCCCTTTGGTGGCTTACCCTTCCCCACAGGTCACCCGGATTACTGCAATATCCAATCTACCCACATCCTCCTTGGCCAAGCTCCAGTGAATCCCTACCAGCAGCCAGAGTATTTTTTTCTGAAACAAAATCCAAAGGTAAGACTCCTGTTTACACTTTACTTCAGGCGTCTTAGGCGTGATATGAGACCCCTGCACCACTGGGTTTGGATTTGTTCCAGCAGGACAGACACAGAGCTCTGGAGTGACTGAGCTTGCTGTCCAAAAGCTGTGATGTTCTGGGGAGCCAGCCCAGCCCACTGATAGGCCACCAAGCTTACAGTCCACACATGTTGGATGCCTGATGACCCCCGCCCCCCCGCCCCCCCCACATGAATGAATCACTTTCTCCAAGGACCACAAGGCTAAAGGGCATGTGTTCATTTATTTTTTTTTATTATTATTTTTATTTACATAGATCACACAAAGTGTTTCATTAAAAAATATGAGAGGGGAAGCGAACTCGGCCCAATGGATAGGGCATCCGCCTACCACATGGGAGGTCTGCGGTTCAAACCCTCTTTGACCTGTGTGGAGCTGGCCCATGTGCAGTGCTGATGCGCACAGGGAGTGCCGTGCCACGCAGGGGTGTCCCCCGCATAGGGGTGTCCCCCACATAGGGGAGCCCCATGTACAAGGAGTGCACCCCGTAAGGAGAGCCGCCCAGCGCGAAAGTACGGCCTGCCCAAGAATGGCACCACACACACCGAGAGCTGACACAGCAAGACCACAACGAAAAGAAACACAGATTCCCGGTGCCGCTGATAAGGATAGACATGGTCACAGAAGAACACACAGCAAATGGACACAGAGAGCAAACAACTGAGGGGGGTGAAGGGGAGAAAAATAAATAAAATTAAAAAAATATATACAAGGTTCCCATATACCCCACCCACCACCACCCCTACTCCTCCCACATCAACAACTTCTTTGATTAGTGTGGTTCGTTCATTGCATTTGATGAAATTCACTTCACTCTTAGCAGCCGTCAGGGGGAAGCTGGCCCACAGGGCCTAGGAAGGATGGGGGCAGGTGGATATCTTTTGACTAGAGATCAAGACCAGGGCCAGGACAGAAGGAAGGTCAAATAAATCACACATCAGAGCCAAAAGCAGAGGCCCAGATTTATTGCCTATAGGGAACAAGATCTGGTTGTGCCCTTGACCTGCACAGGCTGTCATCCTGGTGATTTTTAGGCAGCTGTGGAGGAGGGAGGTGGGAGCAGGGCGCTGGCCTGGGGGGCGAGGGTAAGTCATTCCTCTCTATGGAGCAGTGCAGGGACGAAGCTTCCAGGCTCTCACCGTATCATGGCTAGGACCCTGGGCATCAGCTTCTGCTTTACAGCGGGAAGCGCAGGTGGAGAGTCCTTGGCCTTCAAGATGATCTCATGGGCCTCCCGGAAGAGGCCCTCCCCTACTGCCGCCTCCACGTGTTGTCGCCACGTGGCCAGCTTGGGTCGGCCTTCGAAGACTGGGCAGCCGGCGCCCACGGGCTGTGGGGAGAAGGGGACAGGATAAGGTGGATGAGCGAGGCCAAGGAGGGGGAGCATCTCCAGGCCTTGGGGATGCACAGCTCCAGGACGGGTTTCCCACAGTCAGGCCGGGACAGCGGGGGCCCACCCTGTCCACAGCACTCACATGCATCAGCTCCGTGAGGGCCACCAGGTCAGCCAGAGAGACGTGGGATCCAGCAATGAAGGCCTGGTCTTGCAGGAACTTGTCCTCAAGCAGCTGCAGGGTGGCCTCCAAATCGGCCAGTGTGGCCGCCAGCGTCTCGGGGGACACCGGCTCACCCAGGAACACCGGCAGCATCACCTGGTGGGTGGGCAGGCAAAGATGGGAGTGCTGGGGGCAAGAAAGGTCCATGCGCCTTTCTTCTACAGCCTGGGCTAGACCGGCGGGGAAATTCCCAAGGGATTCCCCAGCCCCAGAAATGTTTCTGCTCTGTGATCTTTGATTGGCTGAGCCTTGGGAGGCTCAGACGGAATGAATCAGGGGACATGAACAATGGGTTTAGCACTATTCGGGGGTGGTGGTGGTGCCTGGCTTAGAAACCATCTCCTTCTTTTAAAAAGGTTTATTTAATTTATTTATTTCTCCCCACCCCGTCATTGTTTGCACTCGCTGTGTCTGTTTGTCTTCTTTGTTTCCTTAGGAGGCACCAGGAACCGAACCCAGGACCTCCGATGTTGGAGGCTCTTAATTGCTTGAGCCACCTCTGCTCCCTGCCTTGTTGTGTCTCTTGTTATGTTTTTCCTCATGTCTCTTGTTGCATCGTCTTTTTGCGTCAGCTCGTAGGAGGCACTGGGAACCGAACCAGAGACCTCCCGTGTGGTAGGCTGGAGCCCAATCACTTGAGCCACATCTGCTTCCCAGAGACCATCTTCTTTTCTTGTGTGCATACTATTTTAATTAAATTGTCTTTTCTTTAAGGTACATAAATCACAAAAAATAGAAGCCATCTTCTTAAAGGCATTTTTGAGTTGTTTTCCACCTTGAATATAAAATCAGTACCTCATTACAGTACAGCACAGTAGAGTACCACCAGATTAGTGGTTAGGAGGGTGGGCTTTTTCTTTGGTTTTCTTAAAGTTGTCAGTTCACAGAAAAAAATCACGTATTAGTACATTTCCCATATATTCCCCCATGTGCATGGTTTCCCCAGTTATTAACACTTGCATTAGTGTGGTACCTTTGTTTCAACTGATGAAACGATATTATCATTATACTATTACGTGCCATCCACAGTTTACATTAGGGTTCACTCTTGGGCTACATGGGGCCTTCATTTCTCTTGGGCACCGAAGGCTGATGTTGGGGAGAAGCCGCCCCTACAGGAGCCTGCTGGTCCCCACCTGGCCTGCCCACCTCCCCCTCAAATTCACAAATTCTCAAATTGAAGAATGGGTGAATTTGAGACCACCAGCCTCCCCCACAGTAGAATATCTTCATTGTCCTCCTGTTCCCATTTGGCAGTTCTAAAATTTGGAGGGGTCTAAAATGTGTTTTTGTTTTCTCTTAAATATAAAAGATCATACTTGGAAATGAATGTGGCTCAAGCCCTTGGGCTCCTGCCTACCACATGGGACATTCCAGGTTCGGTTCCCAGTGCCTCCTAAAGAAGATGAACAAGACAGCGAGCTCACGTGATGGGCTGGCGCAGTGAGCTGACACAACAAGGTGATGATGCAACAAGATGGCAATGCAATGAGGGGACACAACAAGGAAACACAAAGAGGGACACAACAAGCAGGGAGCAGAGGTGGCTCAAGTGATTAGGTGCCTCCTTCCCACATAGGATGTCCTGGGTTCAGTTCCAGTGCTTCCTAAAGAGAAGACAAACAGGAAGCAGATGTGTGGCTCAAGAGATTGGGCCTCCGCCTACCACATGAAAGGTCCTGGGTTCGGTTTCTGGTGCCTCCTGGAGAAGGTAAGCTGGCTCAACGGGCAGGCACAGTGAGCTGACACAACAAGAAACAAAGAGGAAAGACAATGAGAGACACAGCAAAGCAGGGAGCTGAGGTAGCTCAAGCAATTGAGCACCTCTCTCCCACATGAGAGGTTCCAGGTTCAGTTCCCCATGCCTCCTAAAGAGAAGATGAGTGGACACATACAGGACACAGCAAATGGACACAGGGAGCAGACAGCAACCACAAACATGAGATAGGGGGGGAATAAATAAATAAAACAAATCTTAAAAAAAAAAAGACAGAGAGCAGACAGCAAGCGCAAAATAATGAGGGGGGAGAAATAAATAAATCTTTAAAAAAATCATACTAGGGGAGTAAATAAGTTTTGATTTATTCATATAATGAGATACCATGAGCAAGTAAAAAAATGAATGAATTCGATCTCCCATAGCAAAATGGAAAAATCTAAAGCACATAAGGCCAAGTGAAAAATGTTAAGTGGCAGAATGATATAAACACGCAAAGCAGATCTTTAGTTTGCTTGCAACTTCATACCAATGGAATAATATATAAAATCATGAATTGGAAGGATGCATACTAGATCCCAGAGTATGGTTTCTTCTCTGGAAAGAGAAGAAAACAAAAAAGGTCTTTTGACTTTTGTTCTCTAATGTTTTATTTTTATAAAAAATTATGTGACCTAGAACAATATAACCCATGACCCAGGATTATCTATAAACTTTTCTGGATTTTAAAAATAAGGAGTTCCACTTTTGATTATGATATAGACAGTTACAAAAGACCATTGCATACTGGAAAGGAAATAATCTTATTTTTCTTTAAATCCATCAAAAGAACCTTGGAATTCTGTTTTTTAAAGGAAGAAAGAAAGAAAAACTTAGCACAAGTGGCTACTGAGCTCTTGAAATGTGGCTGCTCCTAATTGAGAGTGTGCTGTAAATATAAAATACATACTGGCTTTTAAAGACTTAGAACAAAAAAAATCAGATGAAGGACTTAATTAACAATTTTATACTTATTACTAGTTGAAATGGATAATATTTTGAATATGTCAGGTGAAGCAAAATATATTGATTTCACCTTTTTATTTTTTTTAATGTGGCTGCTAGAGAGTTTTAAATTACACATGAATTCACTTTATATTTCTATTAGACAGCACTGGCCTAAATGAACTAAATTCTAAAGAGGCATGAGCCCTACCAAGATAAGTCACTTTCATCCCTGGGGCTCAGGCAGGCAGGGCTTTTCTAACTAAGCAGCAGAAGGGACGGGGTAAAGTGGAGAACTGGAAGCAGGGTTGAAAAGCAGAGAGATCTTATAGTGTGGGTCATAGTTGGTGCTTAGATTCCAAAGCCCTGCTGGAGTAAGCAACCTGATCATCCTGCCCTCAAGATATCTGAAACCAGAGATGAATTGAAACTAACTAAAGCTGGAACCCAGTCCAACTTCTGATTAGCCAGAAGAAATTAGCTTCTCGCCTGGGCTGCCTTTCAAAGCATATATAGTACAACCCCTTTCAGGTAGGAGGGTATTTATTATCTACTTCAATCTCTAGTCTTCTTTTATTCTCAATGTCCAGCACATAATAAATAAATTATGAGACACGCAAAGAGGTGGGAAAATGTGGCCAATAATCAAGAGGGGGAAAGAACAATCAACAGAAATAGACCCACAGAGGACCCACGTGTTGAAATTAGCTGGTAATGACCTTTAAATAACTATCACAAATATGGGAAAGAATTTGGAAAAAGAAATGATGGACAGCATGAGCGAATGGATGGAGAATTCAGCAGAGAAATGGAAACTGTGGGAAACAAAGGCATGCTATTTCCATAGTAGCAAGTTACTTTCTGACCACTGGGTCATGCTGTCCCTAGAGATATATGTGCAGGTGGCTAATCTCTTGGGGAAATATAACATAACATTCCAGCAGATAGTACAAGTAAACTGGGCAACAGGATTTATGAGTATGTTTCAATAACATAATAGAACATCTTGAACTTTAGTTACTATCTTATCCACTGAGCACTGTGTTTTCAAGAGTGAGGTAATGGGAATAGTTAGCTAGAATAGTTGCTGGTTCTCATGACTGCTTGGGGTATATAAAGAAGCCCCTGATATTAATAAACTTGTCTGATGAGCTTGAGGCTTCAGTGCTCTCAGATCCCCTGATCCCAATCTCTCTTTATCTTTCATTCCCAATACCCTTCGGGTCCACAACTCCAACAGGAAACTCTTCAAAAAGAGCCAATTGAAAAGTCTAGAACTGAAAAACATATATCTGAAATAAAGAATTCAGTAGAGGGGCTTAAACGGCAACCTGGGCAGAGCAGAAGAATTTGTGGACTCAGTCAGGTCAATCGAAATTACCCAAACTGGAAAGAATGCCAGGGTGCCTGAGCCCCTTTCAGGAGATGCCCTCTGCTCTCACCCTCACTCCCACCCACCCCCCTGGGACTCACCTTATGCCACAGGGACCGGAGGCAATTTCTCCTCAGGGTTGTGTGCTGCCAGGCCAGGTACTCATCCACACGGGCTCGGGCCTGTAGGTCCTGAGGGTACCAGTGGTCCGGGACCTTGTACTTGCGGGTCAGGTAGAGCAGGATGGCCACGCTGATAGGGGGAGGGAGACATGATGGGAGTGGGAAGGGCAATGTGCTTTACACAGAGTACCTTCTATAATCTTCCTGACAATCTGCCAAGGTATTACCCTTATTTTCCAGACAAAGAAACCAGGCATAGAAAGATGAAAGGACTTGCCTTGGGGGCCCAGAGCAGGGCTAAGAATCTTTCTGAGGCTAATCCCCAAGCTCATCCTCCCACCAGGCAAAATCCCATGGCTGAGTGTCCTGCCAAGGGTTCAGAGCTGGTTTCTGATCAGAGGACCAGAGGGAGCATGCAAAAGGAGATGGCATCAAAGCTCAGCCTTAAGGGAGTCTAGTTCTTTCCACTCCCATTTTATGCCATTCAGACAAGCCGCAAATACCCTGAGTTTTCATTAAAGGTTTTCTTGTTATCGCTTGGTTCTTTATGAAGTTTAGCTCCCATCTAAACCACCTGGGAAAGTTCAGGTCCCTAAAGCATTCTGCACAATATACTATGTATGTGTGTGTTTGTATGTATGGGGTTGTTACAGGATCATGGCACAGCAGAAAAAAAAACAAGACCCCTGAAGCTCCCCTCCTGCCCCTGGAGATATGGGTAGCCATGGAGCTGGGATGGGGATGGACCTGGAGGGGTGCCAAGGATGTGTGACTTGGGGCCATAGGAATGCTTTTGAGAAAATGGGGTACCCCAATGGCTAGGCACCCCAGCCTAAAGGGTAGAAACCATCTGAACTGCCCCTGCACCTCCCATGCCCAAGCTTAATGACTCATTGTCATTGCTAGATGCCCTGGAGCAACTTTTATTCCCAGCTAAACTCTTCAAGCCTCTCCTGATGAGGGCTGCAGGTCCCTGCAAGCCACAGACCTTCCAAGGGTGAGGGGAGAAACAGAGAAGGCAGAGATAGCAGGCTGGTACCTTTGGCCAGGACCCATGGCGCTGAGCACTGGATAAACGTAAGGACTCTGGACACTAAGAGGCACCAGGAAAGAAAAAAAAAAAAAAAAAAAAAATGGAGCCATCTGGGGTACATCCGTCTCAAGAATTTGTAGGAGGTGATCTCCAAAGCACAAACTCCAGGTTTTCTTTGTTATCATAGGAGTGACTTAGGTAGCAGATGGGGCAGAATCAGGAAAGAGCTTGACCTTCCTTGAAGAAGTTTCAACTTCTTGGGACCTACAGCGATGTAACAAATCCACACGTCTGATGGTTCTCCCATGGAAGAGGCCCCATGCAGGGAAATGAATCCCAGAGATGGAGTCACTGGACAACAAGCTCAGTCAGAGGACTGTCCTCCATGGGGGTTGAAGCTGCCATCCTTCTCTATACTGCCCTGTGCTCCCATCCCAGGACTACTTTCATCAACAACCGAAAGAGGCTACAACAGTCAAGTCCGATGCTTGCTTTGCCAACCATGGCCGTGAACTGAAACAGTGGCAGGCAGGTTTCCGGGCTCCAGCCCTAACTCTCTGAGGACTATAAAATAATGGATTAGGACAGGATGGTTCCAGTGGGGCCTGGTAGCAGCCCCAGAACCCTTGTTACCTCTCAGTCAAGACGAAGTCCCCATCCTTCAAGACTGGCACCATCTTCAGAGGGTTCACCTGGACAAAGCCCTGGCTAAGGTGTTCGCCTGCAAGAAAGCCCAGTCTGGTGAGGGGGAGGAGAAAGCTGAGCCCTTCCTGGCCTGTACCCACTCCCTGCAATGTCCAGTCCCCCTGGGCTGCTCCCTGATGGCAAAGGCTGGGTGGGGGCCACTGCGGGAGGAGTGAAGGCTGCTCTGCCAACTGGTGGAAGATAGACCCCCCCACAGCCCATCCCTCCCCGCCAGAGTTCCATGTGCAGGGGGAGGCACTCCAGCCAGGTCCCACCCATCAGCTTCAGGAACTCTCATTTGGGGTATCCCAAGAGGCAGAATGACTGGTCACATGAGTGGAGCTCAGACCCTCTCCAATCACCCCCGCCCCCCCCAGACTCTAAGGCTAGGCCATGAATCACAGAGAAGTGGCCTTTTCTAGGTATCTATTTACTTGCAGCCAGCTTCTACTGGCCCCTCTGTGTCCCCTTGCCCACCCAACCCTGGCACTGGGGACACAGCTCTAGCCCCACTTTTAGGCCCTGCTGAAGCTGGGATGGTTCTATTTCTCACCCTATCCACCTCACCCCTGAAAGGTACAGCATAGCATTTGCTGTGACCTTGGCCTCTGCTTGTGAGGTTTCTGTTCCTGCAGAGGCAGCCAAAGAAAAGCTTCTGAAGGGCACTCAAGCCTCACTGCTGCCCTGCTCAACAGCCCTCAGTAGCTCCCCATTACCTGAGAATCAGGCAGAAATTCCTCAAAGCCATATAGGATCCTCAACCTTCCAGTTTCAAGCACACCTGCTACCCTCCCTTCACTCTGTTCCTTTGCCTGGAAACACCCTCCCATCCTTTCTGGGTGAGACACGCCTCCCTCTGCACCCCTACATTTGAAGAGCCTGGCCTAGACTTCCCCTTGTCCTTGTGCCATCTTCCCTGCTCACACTCTGCAGAGGTAACCCCTGTGCTGGACAAGTGGGCAGGCCACAGAGGAGGCTGGGAGGAGATGATGTTTCAGGTAGATGGCCAGGCCAGGGGAAAGAGGCGGAAGCAGGGGAGGGCAGACATAATGGGGGAGTGCTGGTTGGTAGAAGGCTTAGACAAGTAGGGTTGCCCTACTTGCCCACCCAGCAATGGGGCTGGGGCGGAGGGGGGCAGGTAGGAGCTCTCTGCTTCCCTCCCCCTCTCCCCCACCTGACACTGAGTCTTGCCTTGCCAGCTGGGACCTTGCAGGCCTTGGGGCCAGCCACACAAACTAACCTCACCGCTCAGGGTGCAGGGCTCACCAAGCCACCCTGTCTCCTTCCTACTCTGCAGCATGCCAGAGTTGGTGCCGCCAGCTCCCTATGCCTTCATGGGGCAGAGACAGAAGAAGAGGAAAAGGCCAAGCAGGAGGGGCAGAAGGAGAAAGGGAAAGGGGGACCCCCAGGCAGGCTGGACCCCTGCCTGGGGCAGATGGGGACCACAGGCCTGAAGGCAGGGGTTCTCCACCTTCAGACAGGGCAGGACTGGGAAACCAAGTCTCTGGGTTCCTGTGATTGCAGAATCACAGCAGTTGGCGGGTACAGAGGAGAGCCGGAACTATCCCAGACTCTCAACTTCCGACTTGGCCCTTCTCCTCCCACCCCCATCTCTTTTGGGGAGATAGCCCCTACCCCCCAGGCCTCACCCCCTTCTCTTTGCCAGGTCTCTCCTGCTTTTCCTGCCTTCCCTCCTTTCATCTACCTCAGTTGAGCTCCCTTCATCTAATTGCACGGGAGCCTGCAGTTTGGGGGCAGCGGGGGGGTGGTGTTCCTGGTGGCTGGACTTTCTCCACTAGGTCTCCAAATCAGGAAGGGGGTGCAGGAAGGACTCCCCGTAAGGGATGTCTGGCCTCCCGATCCCTCCCCAAACTTTTCAGTTGTCCAAAGTAGAAGCCAGGCCCACCTTTGCGCAGGTCAACCGGGCGCAGCTCGAAGGGGATGCCGTTCCTCTTGGCGAAGATGTAGACGGCGCGGCAGGGCTGGGACAGCAGGTCCAGGTAGAGCTCCAGGCCCATGGCGGGGGGCGGCGGGGACGGAGCAGACGAGCGCGCGGGGACGCGGGACCCTCGGCCGGCACCGCCTTCCTCCTCTTCCCCCTCCCACCCCTCCCGCCGCGCCCCCTGGGGCGGCTCCAGGCTGCCGGGCACTTGGGTCCAATCGCCGACGCCGCCTGCGGGGCGGTGACCGAGGGGCGGGAGTGGCGGCGGGGAGGCGCCGACCCGCCCCCCGCTTCAGCCCCGCGCGGAGCCCTCCAGACTCCAGGGGGCGCCGGGGCAGGACGCGGGGCTGGGCGGGAGGTGCAGAGGCTCCTGGGGCGCCGCTGCCCGCGGGAGTTCGCTGGGGACGCGAGCGGCCGCTGAGGTCCTGCCCCCGCCCGGCCCTGACCCAGCTCCAGGGACGAGAAGGGACAGCGAGCAGGAGTGGGGCAAGGTGGCAGGCCGGGTGGGGGGGGGGTTGGAGGAGGTGGAGAGGCAGACTTCCGGCTCTTTGAGCCAACCAGTTGACCTGAAAAATCTGATCTTATTCTTATATTTTCCTTCTGAAGAAAGTTCTGTTCACCCCATCTGGTAAATGAGAAAAGTGAGGCTCACGGGTGGTGGGCCACCTAGCAGGGGCCGTACAGCTCCAAGTCCCTGCTCTCCAGGACGTGCTATAACACAGATAAGCCACTGGAGGGCTCCAGCCAAGCAATTTGATGGTGCAGACTGTAGATAACAATTATAATCATTAGAATTAATAGCTACTATTAAGCACCATTATCGTCCCCATTTTGCCAATGGGGAAACTGAGGCACGGGGGCTTATGAACCCAGGAGGTCTGACTCTAGTGTCCAGCAAAGCTGCAGAGTTGATATTCCGTGTGGTGTTGTAACACTTGATTCCAGTTACACTCCCAGGGTTTGTGTCTTCCCTTCTCTGGGCCTCAGTGTCCTCATCTTTGAGAGTGCCAGGGCCCTTGCAGTCCCATGACCCTGGACTCACCAGGCCTGCCCCTTACCACCCACAGCCTGCCAGGGTCAGCTGCTGGCCGGCCACAAACCATTTTCTCAGACAAATCCAACTGAAAATGTGTCTGCTGGAGCTTAAAGTTTTCTACAAATAAGGAATATTTCTGTAAAGAAAGGAAAGGGTTGGTGATGTTTTGGGGGTGTTTTTTGTAGCATTTTTTAAATTAATTTTTAAAATTTATTCCCCACCCCCTATTGTCTGCTCTCTGTGTCTGCTCGTATTCCCATTAGCAGCTCCAGGAACTGATCCTGGGACCTTCCAGAATGGGAGAGAGGCAATTACTCTCTTGCACCACCTCAGCTCCCAGTTCTGCTGCATCTTCTTATTTTCACTCCTGTGTCTCTTGTTGCATCATCTTGCTGTCAACTCTCTGTGTCAGCTGGCACTCCTGCGCAGGCCAACACTCCTGTGCAACCAACACTCCACTTGGGCCAGCTCGCTGCGTGGGCCAGCTTGTCGCACAGGCCAGCTTACCTTCACCACAAGGCCCTGGGAATCGAGAACCAAACCTCTCATATAGTAGACGGGAGCCCAACTGCTTGAGCCACATCCGCTGCCCTTAACCTTTAAATTTTAAATATTTTTGGAAGCTGGGAGGACCCTGACTGCGCATTCCCGTGCCCATACAGTATACCTTATGCTCACGCCGTCTCCGGCTCAGCAGTCATGATGGCAATTCTTTATTAGTCAACGAGAAGGGGTTGTTTTGACACCTCCCCTAAGGAGGGAGGCTTGGAAATGCTCAGCCCACCAGCGCCCTCCAGGATGGGCAGACTCTGGGGTCACTTGTACTTCTGTAATGCTTCGCAGATCCTCTCCTTGACCAATGGGCTCAGCGTTGAACAGTCCCACTCTGCCAACTTCACCAGCCGGTCATGGGCCTCCCAGAAGAGGCCGGAGCCGATGGCCAGCTCCACCCTCATGCGCCACTCGGCCAGCTTGGGGCTGTTGAGGAAGACGTTATGGTTCCCCCCCAGGGGCTGTGGGTAGACAGGGAGAAAGGGAGAGTCAGCCTGGGACCAGCCCAGCTTTCAGCCTCAGGGGGCCTCCCTGTCCATCTCTGCAAAGAGTTAAGTCTGCTGACCCCCAAGGCCTGGGCAAGGGGTCATAGGCAATGTAATAGACATGGGGTGGGGCTAGAGGATCTGGAATCCCCCAGTATTCTCAATCACTGGTCTTGTCTTAAGACCCCTGAACCTCTCTTGAGGTGCTTTCTGGCCTACGTGTTCTCTACTCCTCCCTGCTCAGGACCCCCCCTCCTCACCCCATGAGTCCTGCCTTCTTCCAGGGAAAACTCCTTATCCCAGGTAAGAGAGGGGGCATCCAGGTCTTTTATCCCTTACATTGAACCGTCCCCTGTGACCAGTCATGGACGACCATGGCTGGCTCATTAAGAAACATGCACCTCTAGGAGAGTGGAAGTAGCTCAAGTGGTTAAGCAACTGCTTCCCATATACGAGGTCCTGGGTTCACTCCCTTGGACCTCCTAAAAACAAAACAAAACAAAACAAAAAACCAACTTTCATTGGGGAGCAGTGGTAGCTCGGTGGCTGAGCACCTGCTTCCCAAGCATGAACTCCTGGGTTCTATCCCTGGCAGCTCCTAAAAAAAAACATACACACACCCCAAGATGTTTGTGAGGCAAGAGTGGATGGAGGTGAAATGTCAGGGCTGCACTGCTCGAAGACAGGTTGGAATGTTTTTTTTCTGGTGCTGTCTGTACAGCCTACTGAGCATGAACCACAGTGGCCACCTTGCAGCCACCAGCCAGATAGTATGCTGACCTCTCACAACACTGGCCAGGGTCTAAACCGTCCATCCTGCACACCAGCTCAGTCAAAACTGGTTACCGTCCCCTGCATATAGAGGCCAGATAATGAGCTACACTTGGATATACCCCCAAGTGCACAGCAGACTCTCCTGAGGCCCAAAGCCAGGACAGCTGCCCTGCTCAGCTGTCTATCCAGAGCTCTGGAAAAGAGACAAGGCCAGAATGATATCTTGGAGTCCTCTGAACACGTCTGGGAGTGTCCAATGGGGGGACGGGGTATTTGAGATCTGAGGGCCCCCAGAAGGAGGCGCCCTTGGAATCCTGGCACATTGGTCCAGACATGTGGGTGCCCTTCTCCCTTTCTTAGGCTCACCCATCAGTTCATCCCCAGACCAAGGAATCTTCATCAAGCACAGACAATTGTGAATCTCCCTGGTACAAAACCTTCTGTGCTTCCCATTGTCCCCAGATCAAGTCCAGGCACTCTGAGCTGGCTGCCAAAAGCCTCCAAGGTGGTTCTGCCCACCTTTTTCATCAGCCCATCCCTGGATTCTGGCCCAGTTGGTCACAGAAGAGCCCCACCTCTGCTTGGGCCCCTGTCCCCACCACCCTACCCCACCCCACACCTGCATCATCTCCACCAAGGCCACCAAGTCAGCCAGGGAAATGTCATTTCCAGTGATGAACATCCTGTCCTGCAGAAACTTCATCTCAAAGAGCTGAAGGTTGTACTTCACTTCTTCCACTATCTGCTCCGTCTTCTCAGCTGGTACCTCCTCACCCGTAATCATTGGAATCAGCAACTGGCCAGGGCAGGGGAGAGCAGGGAGAGGAGGGTACACCTAAGCCTCATCCCCAAAACAAGCCTTGGTATCTTTGAATGCCAGATGGGTGTTGGACAGTATCAAGGATGTAATGAAGTTTCACCTCTTTTAGCAATTCTGATTGGTCAAAGTTGCCTGAAGCCATGTGTTCAGAAGGATTTTGAGGGTCAAAAGGGAAGAATCCTGAGATTGACTAGTGATGTCTGTCACAGGCATGGCTTAAGTGGTAGCAACAAGAATGAGTGATGTCCCAGCATCCATATGGAATCTAAGCCCCCTTGATATAGATGTGGAGTGGACACAATCATTCCAAGGTCCACAGGATGGAGGAATAGAGTATGGATTGGAGTGGACTTAACTGATATTCTATTCATGAACTATTGTGATTAGGAATTGCAGAAAATGTGGCATTGGTGTGGAGAAAGGGGCCACGGTTGCCGCAGGGGGTAGGGAGTAGGAGGAAGAGATGAGATGTGGGGGTGTTTTTAGGACTTGGAGTTGTACTGGGTGGTGCTGCAGGGACAGTTACTGGACATTGAATGTACTCCCATGGCGCACTGGGTGGACTGTGGGAGAGTGTGGGTTATGATGTGGACCATTGACCATGAGGTACAGTGGTGCTCAGAGATGTATTCACCAAATGCCATGAATGTCTCATGATGATGGAGAAGATTGTTGTTATGGGGGAAAGAGTGGGGTAAAGAGGGTTAGGGGTATATGTGGACCTCATATTTTTTGAATGTAATATTAAAAAAATAAAGACAAAAAAAAGAAAGAGTGATGTCAGCAAAATGGTGGAATAGGCACGTCTAGACTCTTGTCTCTCCACAGACACATTAAAAAAAAAAAAAAAAAAAAGCAGAAACCATCAAGAATGACTCTTCCAGGGAATCGGACTTGGCCCAATGGTTAGGGTGTCCGTCTACCAAATGGAAGGTACGCGTTTCAAACCCCGGGCCTCCTTGACCGGTGTGGAGCCCGCCCATGTGCAGTGCACACACAAGGAGTGCCGTGCCACGCAGGGGTGCCCCGGCGTAGGGGAGCCCCAAGCGCAAGGAGTGTGCCCTGTAAGGAGAGCCGTCCAGCGGGAAAGAAAGTACAGCCTGCCCAGGAACGGCGCTGCACACATGGAGAGTTGACCCAGCAGGATGACGCAACGAAAAGAAACACAGATTCCCATGCCCCTGACAACAAAAGAAGCAGACAAAATAAAACAAGAACTCACAACAAATGGACACAGAGAACAGACACCTGGGGGAGGGGGGGAAGGGGAGAGAAATAAATAAAATAAAATCTTAAAAGATAAAAAAAAAAAGAGTGACTATTGCAGAACTCTGGAAAAGAGTCAAGGGTAAACAGCAACCAAGTACATGCTGAAACCAAAAAATACAACAAAATGCCACCTAAAAATGCTAGGAAAACTCTCATGGAGACATTACTTTCCTTGGACCCCACCCCTCCTCTGGCTTCTGCAGGTCTATGGGATGGCATTCACATTGCCAGTGTGGGTCCCTGGTATCTGGTTACAGAGGGAACAGGAACACAACTAACACACAAATTTAGTGTGTTTGGAGGTCTGCTCCAACCCATCTGGTGGCTCCCTGAAAGACTGGCCGAAGGCACTCAGATCTGTTTTGCCTGACCTGCTCACTCAGGGCAGAAAGACAGTACCAAGAAGTGGCACGAAACTGTTAGCAAACTGCAACCACCTGGGGCAGAAGGTTATGACTGAGACAGACAATACACAGACAGGGGCCAGGAGCAGGAGAAGTTGGGGAGAGAATCTCTTTTTTGGGGAACAGTTATGCATACTGGGGAATTGAATGTTACCCCTCATGTCAAGGGCAAGACATGCACTCAGGAAGACTTGAGAGGACACTAAATGTTGGTGACAGTTTGAAGTTCTTTTATGAATCCCAAAAAGAAGTTTTTACCCTAATAAATTTCTTATTATAAAAGCCAACAAAGCACATGTCTGGACTTTGCATTGGCAGCCCAGTGGCAAACTAACACAATATTCAACGTGATCTGATCTATGGGCTCCATATAAACTGGGCAAAGCCCTAGGGAGAATCTCAGCACTGTGATAATTATCACTACAGCCTTCAACAATGAAAAAAGACAAAGGAAACCAGCCAATCCTGTGGAAGGTGAAGAATCTGATCTCCAGGGTGGGCACATCAAAATATTCAAATATCCAGACGTCAACAACAAGAACAAAAACCACACACCACCCCCCAAGACAGTCCTTGGTTGAAGGCGTGGCCCCACTCACCTTGATCCAGAGCATCTTGCTCATGGGCAGCTGAATGGCCGTGTGCTGCCAGGCCATGAACTCGTCCACGCGGGCGCGCGTGTGCAGGTCTGGCGGGTACCAGTGCGAGGGGGCACTATACTTGCGGCACAGGTAGGAGAGGATGGCCACGCTGTGGTAAAGAGCAAATCAGGAAGCAGACTTGGCCCAATGGATAGGGCGTCTGCCTACCACATGGGAAGTCCGCGGTTCAAACCCCAGGCCTCCTTGACCCGTGTGGAGCTGGCCCCTGCGAGTGCTGATGCGCGCAAGGAGTGCCGGGCCATGCAGGGAAGCCCCACGCACAAGGAGTGCGCCCCGGAAGGAGAGCTTTCCAGCTGGAAAGAAAGTGCAGCCTGCCCAAGAATGGCAGTGCACACAGAGAGAGCTGACACAACAAGATGATGCAATAAAAAGAAACACAGATTCCCAGTGTCACTTATAAGGATGGAAGTGATCACAGAAGAGCACACAGCAAATTGCCACAAAGAGCAGACAACTGGGAGGGAAGGGGAGAGAAAAAAATAAATAATAAATAAATAATCTTAAAAAGAAAAAAAAAGAGCAAATCAAGGATGTTTTCCCCAAAGCCCCTATATCCACCAGTCCCAGCTGCCAATGGGGGAAGGATGAGTCCAGGAAAGGCCTCCTCCAGTGCCGGCAGCAGGGGCAAGGAAGGCATCTAGAGATGACCATCTACTGGGGATGTGAAGGGTGAGTAGGAGTTAGTGGATGGTATGAAGAAAATAGCCCAGGTCCAAAATAGGAAGGCAAGATGGAGAAATTTGGAGACAGGTAATTCGGTGTGCCTGGAAGAATCCTGGTGGGGGGAAAGAGGGGAGACAGAGCTGGAGAGGAGACCTCATTCTCAAAGCTTTGGACCATGGAGGCAGGAGAGAGCACTCCACCTTGAAGTTTAGAAAGACCTCTCTGGGGTGGGTACAGGGTGGACGGGAGGGTGCTAAATCAACACTGAGGACACCAAGCTGATGCCTGGGGAGGGCAGAGGCTGCAGGGATGGCAGTGATGTTCTGGGCCTTGCTGGGGGCAGCTGGGGGCACGGCAGGGAGGGGTCCAGAAGGGGAAGAGGAGGCACTCAGGGTGGACAGAGGCAGTTGAGGTGTCTGTGGATCTGAGAGGTGAGGAATCTGGGGGCCCAAGAGAATCCTGGAGGGAAGTCTGATAGCAAAGGTGGGGTTCTCCCTGCCCACAGGCAAGAAGGGGGGAGCGCAAGGAAATGGAGAGGGAGCAGGCGGGGAGGCAGGTGGCAGGCCCTTGGGGGCTCAGGAAAAGCAGCTCTTCAAGAAGGTGGGTGTGCTGGGGCGAGTCAAGAAGGGAAATGGTGACATGCAGCCAGGTGGGGTTTGTGCTAAGCCTGAATCATCTCATCTGCTCTCAGCATGGCCCTGTGAGTCGCGTACCAGACTGTTCCCTGCATTTGCTGATATGGAGGCTCAGAGGTGCAAGGAACTTGCCGAAAGCACACATAGACATGGCAGGGTGGGGGCTTGAGCTCCCGGCTAAGCCCTGCCGCCCTGCAACATCTCCTGACATAACCCTGACCTTGAAGAAGTGCTGTAGGGAGCGGTGGGGACTGGGGGCAAGTGGGAAGGTGCAGAGCAAAAAAAGGGGACAGGGATGAGAGAGGCCCTCGGGTGGAAGGGGGCTGGGAGGCTGTTTGTAGCCCCTGCAGGGAGGCTTGAGAGGCAGTCACAGACCTGGGTCCTCTGGTGGTCCCTGGAGACACTGCCCACGCCCCCCGAACATGACTCCCGGGCAGACCCTACGCGGCTCCCATCCCCGCTTATTCCCTGACATGCGCCCTCCGGGCTCCCAGTGGGGAGCCGGGGAGGCACTGGCCCAACGGGGCCCATTCACCCAGCATATCTGTCCAAGTGGACCCAGGACTGCCCTTTCTGGAGGACACCCCCACCTCATGGTCCCTGCATGACCCTGGAATGGGTGTCTCACTCCCTGCCTGCCCAGCACCCTCCTCGCACTTGCCTCAGAGACCTGCTCCGCCATCTTTTATCACGTGATTCTGGGGGCAGTCATGGGGTCCCACTGCCAGCCTGTGATTGGTCCACCCCAAACAGGTGACTCTGACAGGACCCATCAGGATCCTGTCCTGGGATTTTCTTTCCCGTGAGTCAGGCGCTACAAAGATGGGCCTTCAGAGCTGCTGTTGGCCCTGGTTATTAAACACACAGCCCTGAGAGAAGGAGGCTGACACACCTGCAGAGAAGCTGAGCAGTGAGATGAGGGCAGAGTGGAGAGTCTGTGTGTGTGAGATAGAGAGAGCAAGCGAGCACGTCAGGAGGAAGCAAGGGTATCAGCTCTGCAACAGCCCCCTCCAGTTCCCCTGGCTTGTCATACCAGCCAGTATGTCCCTCTACTGCTCAAACAAATTGAGCTAGGTTTCTGTCCTGCCCTGATCCCCTTCGGTACTCGAATAGACACTGTGCCACAGAAGCCTGGGAGGCAGAGAGGGGTAGGGGCAAGTCATTGCAGAAGACCTGGATGAATGGAGAGAGAAAGTCACCAGGAGTGCAGAGTAGGTGGTTCTAAAGGCCCAGAACCAGAGGAGGGAAGGAAGGAACCACCAGGGTGAGAAGGTGGCATCAATGGAAGGCCAAGGGCAGAGGTGAGGAGCCCCAGCATTTTGAGGTGAGGGTCCTGTGCCACCTCTGCTTGAGAGACATACTTTTAAAATTATGACATCACCCTCTTGCCAATTAATCAACCCTGAATACCACCAAGCTTCTAAATCCCACTACCAAGTTGCAGGAAGGGGAAGAGTAGAGAATCACCTCCCCTGTCCCCTAAGGATGCAATCTGCAAAACCCAGACTTGGGACACTCCCTAGGACAAAGGATTGGATTTCTTCAGCAACAACAAAAATGCAAAGGAAAAAAGGTGAGGAGATAGAGAGGGGTTATAGATTAAAAGATATTTAAGAGACATATTTGCCAGCTGCAATATTTTGATCTTTTTTGGATCTGATTTGAACAAAGTACAAAGAGAATTTTGATGAGGTCATCAGAGTGTTGCTGTTTTTTAGGAGACACTGGGGATTGAACGCAGGACCTTGTACATGGGAAAGCAGGTGCTCAGCCACTGAGCTATACCTGCTCCCCATCAGAGACTTTTCAGTATGACCTGGATATTTGATTAAATCAAGGAATTGTTAATTGTCTTAGGTGTCGTAATGATATCGTGAGGATGCTTTTTTATTTTTTGAGTCCTTACATTTATTAACCAAAGGATGGGGTGTTTAGGAAGCAGGGCAACTGAGTGAGGTACAGGTCATGCAAAATAGACCCCAGTCGATAGCACTTGGACTGTGTGATGGGGTGGATACACAATGGTCTGTTCTACTATTCATTCGTCAGTATTCATTCTACTGTAGTCTATGTGTGAGGTTTTCCATAGTAAAAATTAAATGAATAAGTGCTAACAGTTGGGCTCCAACTGAGTCTCCCAGGAGATGAAGAGACAAATGGGAAGGGAAAGGCCCTGGGGAAAATTTATTACCTTTCAGATAAGATAAATTTTCCATCTTTGAGGCTGGGCAGCTTCTTCAGGGGATTAATCTCGATATACTCCTTGCTGTGGTGGTGACCTGAGAGGGGCAGGGAAGGTCTGAGGCTGCTGGGAGCCCACAGAAGAGAGAACCAGACCTCCAAGTGGCAGAAATGCCATGCTCTCCATTTTCTCACAAAAGTGAAACTGAGGTTCCTTGAAACAGAGGGATGCCTTGGCTTGCTCCAGGTCAGAGCTCAAGTCAGTGGCAGAGTAGTAACTACAACTCCTGCTCCCCAGTCTGCTTTCACCTGTTTTGTTCTTTTTTCTTTTACCTGTTTTTGGCCTCCATGGTGCCCTGGCCTATACTCCAGTACCAGGACAACCATTTGGCTCAAAGAGGCTCTAGCCCTGCAGCCACAGCCTATGAACCACTGCAGCTGTAGGACCAGGGTCCCACCTCCACTCCTATTACCCTGCATTCTACTCTATCTACCTCGCTAAGGGAGCATGGAGGCTGCAGCTGTTGGTACAGGTGTCACGGGGGGCACAGGCAGGACACCCCAGATTCCAGAAGGGAATTTCCCAGCACAATGCTGGTGATCTAAACAGAGAACCCAATTTGAGGGCAGGAGTTTTAAGTCCTCCTTGGCTAGCTTCCTCTGCTTGGAATCATTTACATGGGGACCATTCATGCCTCATTCGTTTCTGGAACACCCACTTTTCCTTCTCCGTGTTCTAGATGGAGCTGCCTCTTTGAGCTGAGCTTTTAAGGCCTCCAGGTTTGCTAAGACTTACAAAGCATCGGTGTAAGCCTTCCTTGTGCACTGAAGCAGTGTCTGGAATCTCATATGTGGAAAAACCACACACTTCTGTGATCTTTGCCAAGCTACTTGGCAGGTATTGCAGATAACAGGATGCGGGATACCCCAAGAGAAGCTGAGGACACTGGGGGGGGGGAGCCTGGGACTCAGCAGTTCTTCCTTCCAGTCTACTCTCTAAGAGCCTGTTCGTCCCAGCAGAGCCAGAATGAGCAGGGCTGGGCGAAGCTAGGCTCTGCATACAACCTACAAATGTCTTGGGATCCTTTTCCTCCCCTGTGCACATTCAGGGAGAATGTGGGTTTCCTGGGTCTCTATCCCCACCGCTCACACCCTACCAGTGTGGCCTGTCTCTACCTAGGACCAGGCTTACTGAGCCACAGTCAGGGCTGACCTTTCAGCAGATCCACAAACTGGAAGTCAAAAGGAATGCTGTTTTTCCTGGCAAAGATGTAGACAGCACGGCAGGGGGCTGAAAGTAGGTCCAGGTAGAGCTCGAGGCCCAGGCTGACCCGTGAGCTGGACTCACCGGATGTCATGGCCTCTGGATAACGAAATTCAGCTTTGAAGCCCTGGACCTGGCCCCTTCAGCCAGTGACTCGTTCTCTGTGACAGGTTTCCAGGACTCCCATGTTCTGGAACTGTTTGTTTCATTTGGTGTTGTCATGAGGTCTGGAAGCCTGGAGTTCTCATTACAGCAAGGATTCTGAGGGGCCTAGGAGTAGGCTGGGAGGGGCCCTTGGCAGGGGAGGGCTGAGAGTCAAGGCCGGGGCGGGGCTGTGACCTTGCCCTCCCCCACCACATGGCACGTGTGTGTCTGCACCCGGGGCACCGCCTCACAGACACTCTGTTTGGGAAAGACTCACACATGCGAGGCCCACACTGTGGACTATGGCTAAAGAGACTTTGCAGGGTCCAAATGGAAGGTGGGTGGGGAGAACTAACCCAGGAGGGTTTCAGAAGTAGGAGCAGGGTATCCACAGGTCACTGTAGCCCAAACTGTAGCTTTGAAAAGGATCAGAAGAAAGAGAGGCTGGGGTCCTGAGAGTTGCCAGAAGCACTAAGGATGATGGCACAGGGGAGGAGGGAGCAGCCAGCCAGTGGCACCATGCAGAGGTGCCCACAAGGTCCCCAGACTGGATCAGGCCCTACAGGGTTCCCTAGGCTGTGTCCCAGAATGTCATACCTGGTGGCCAAAGAAAGAGCCAGAGACCTGACCAGGGGTCCTTGCTCTGTAAGCTGGAGGCTCCCAGCCCTTCTAGGCCTCAGTTCAGAGACTGCAGAACCCCATTGTCCAGGGGCAGAGTGAGGCTGGACACAAGGCAAGGGGCCCCAGTATTTTTATTACAGGCCACAGAGTGTTGGGCAAGCGGGCTGGGCCCTCAGCAGAGCCGCTCTCGCAGCCGCTGCACCAGCTTCTGCACCAGCTGGGGGTCCTGATGGGTCTCGCGGCGATCCCGTGGCTGGAGCACAAGCTCGTGGGCCTCCTGGACAAGCTCGGGGCCCAGGGCGGCCTCCACGCGGGCCCTCCAGGCTGTAAGGTAGGGTCGGTCTCGGAAAACGTCACAGCCGACAGCAGTGGGCTGGGGAGACAGGACAGCTGGGAGTGGACCGTGCCCCCTCCCCCAGTCCCCCCGCCCTTCAGACAGGTGGGAGAGCCTCACCTGCATCAGCTCCGTGAATGCCATCAAGTCTGCCAGTGAGATCTGCTCGGCTGCCAGGAAAGGCCTGACAGCCAGGACCTCCTGCTCCAGGTGCTGTATCCCAGGGGTCAACTTCCCCAGCAGCCGCTCCAGCAGGGCAGCATCCACAGGCTGCCCTGAGAAGTGGGGCAGGAGAGACTGGGCCAGGAGGAGAGGGGACAGCTTATCCCAGGTCTCTCCAAACCTCCACTCCACTCCTCCGCAGCCGTCATCACCGAGTGATGCCCCCCAGGGCTCTGTGTGCAGAAGGATTCTGAGGCCTCTTTCAGGCTCAGGGGAGAGAGTGCTGCAATGGATTAGTGATGTCTGCCCAGGGCAGAGGAAGGCATGCAACATATATATCACTGGTGCCTTCCCCCTTTGATGCTTTCCCTGCTGAGCCTGCCTGATAGGGCCCAGGGGGGTTGCCTCACCTTGCACAGGTAGACGTTGGTGGCAGCCAGTTGGATGGCAACATGCTGCCAGGCCAGGTACTCATCCACACGGGCACAGACCTGCAGGTCCCGGGGGTACCAGTGATCTGGCATCTGGTACTTGCGGCTCAAGTACAAAAGAATGGCCACACTGTGGGCGAAAGTGGAGGGGGGAGGGTTCAGAGCTTTTCCCTCCTCCCATCCCACCAGGGCTGGGGGGAGCTCCATTGCTCACTCCCAGTTGATTTGACTCAGCTTCTCTCCAAGTCCATCCCCAGGGGAGCCCTGCCCCACACCCCTTACCAGAGGCATCTGTGTCCCCCTCAGCTCCAAACTGCTCCACGGGCTCAGGGCTTTAACATCATCCATTGCTCATCTCCACTCCTCTCTGGACCCCCCATTTTAACCTCCCCTCCCAGCTCCTACCCAAGCCTGTCCTCTGCCTCCAGGCTGCGCCAGGGGTCTCCCATCTCCTTTGTACTTCTCTCCCCAGGGCCTGGGGGAGGTACTGTGCAAAGCCCCCTTTCTTGAGTCACACCCCCCTAGCCCGGACTCTGGGCACTTGGTGCCCTTTGTCCACCCTCTAGCAAGCCCTCTCCTATTTTAGAGGAGAAACCAAGAAGTTCTGTGACCTGGGTGTAACTCGGGGGTCTGCCTAGCTCCAAGAAGTTGAAAGAGCAGGGAATGGGACATTGGGGGAGGGGCTAACCTCAAGCCCCTTCCCCACCCTGGCAGCCGCAGCCACTCAGGCTCCAGCCCCCACTCAGGGCCCCCCCAGCTCCAGCTCCCAGCCTGGCAGGGGAGAAGGAGCCGCAGGCAGTTTGGAAAGCTCCTTCCAGCCTTTCTCCCTTCCTCTTTCCACTGCTCGCCCCACCCCAAACGGTTCTGAGCCTGCAAGGCCAAAGGGGAGCCCCAGTACCTCTCGGCCAGCAGGAAGTCACCATCCCTGAGGGCAGGTACCTTCCCCAGGGGGTTCACCTTCCGGAACTCAGGCTGCAGGTGCTCACCTGAGGGGTGGGGGGTGGAGAGGAAGGGAGGCTCAACCCCAGGGTCTGAGGCGCACCGCCTCCCAGGACCAGCCGGGGCCCCTGGCTCACCCCGCGCCAGCACCACCGGCCGCAGCTCGAAGGGGATGTTGTTCTTCTTGGCGAAAATGTAGATGGCGCGGCAGCCGGGCGAGTACAAGTCCAAGAACAGCTCCAGCCCCATGGCGGCAGCCCTCGGCCCGGATGCTCGGCCCTGCCCTCCCCCGCCTTCCGCCCCGCCTGCCGGGGAGGGTTGCCCAACCTCGCGCTCCCCCCCACCCCTCCCCGACCCCCGCCTCCTTCGCCCAACTCCTCGACTGGTTGGGCGCCCCGCAAAGGCGCCGCCCCTCCTGGTCCCCCGGGGGAGGCAAGGACGGCAGCGACCCGGTGAGGCTGGTCACCTGGTGTCCGAGCCCCAAGGACTTACTCCCTGCCCCCGCCCCGGCCCGGGCTGCACGCGCTCCCAACCTGGCTGGCCCCTGAGCTCCCTCCCCCGCGGTGTGAGCAGCTGCTTTCACAATCCTTCAAGTGGGGGTGTCGGGGTGGGGTGTTGGGGGAGGGGCGGAGAGCTCGGCTGGCGGGAACAGTAGCCGGGTCTTTAAGGCTTGGTGACACACGTTCTTACCCACACAGGCTCACACACTCACATGCTCACACACGTATGCACACACACATTCACTCACACATGCATACACACACACACTTACACCTGCCCCCACTCCAGGCAGGCTTCTCCTCCCTCCCAGCCTGCCAGCTGGCAGCATGACCCTCCCCATTCAGCCAAACTGCAGGTGTCCACCTGATCCCCACTCACCTGGGACTCCTCCCTCTTCCTCACCCCACCCGAGTGCCCCTCCCCTCTGGGTGCTGCCCCCTCCACCTCAGCATGTCTCCAGTCACCGGCTTGTCACCACCCCCCACTCCCAGGCTGCCTGGTTTGGGAAAGGTGGATCCCACTCAGGTTCCAGGAATAGCACCCAGCCAGGCCTGGAACCTTTGGTCACTCTGGCTCAGGCGGGGGCAGTGTGACCCAAAGCCGGCCACTGTCAGTGAGTTCCCAGGAGGCAGGGACCAGGGAACGGGTGACAAGGAGGGGCCTCGGGAGCCACCAGCCTCCAGAAGGAACACCACCACCATGGGCCAGGGAGAGGGAGGCTCAGGGCCCGGCAGACCCCCTGAACTGGAGGTAGCCCAGAAGCTGGAAGCCAGGTGAGGAGCCTGTGGGGCTGCCGCCTTCCCAGGCCCTGCTGTCCCCATCTGGCCCTGCCATCTTGGATCCTGGGCCATAGTTGGAGGGGAAGGGGAAGAGTTAAAGAACGGGAGATGGCTCTCCCTAGGTCTCTGCCATGTCACAGATTCTCCCTCCTCCCCCTCCTGCACCCAGCCCTCCCCCACCCCACTCCTCTGTCCCCCAGTCAGACCCAGTCCCTCCTCTCCTCACAAACCTGGGCAGCTCCCCTGCGGGGAGCTCAGTGACCTGCCTGGCCTCAACAATGCCATCTCCTCCAAGCTCCCACCTTTCCACTGCCTGGACTGCTGGAGATTCCCTCCCACACCCATCCTCCTGCAGCCAGGGACCACTTGGCGATATCTCTGGCACTCTTAGGTAGGTGCACAGCACGTTTAGTTCAGGTATGTTCACCAGCTAGGAGTTACCAATTGTCAGCACTGCACTGGGAGGGGTGGAGGCTGTTTAACTTGTTATTGCTGTTTGCTTTTTATCTTTTTTACCAGAGCCCCTCTCGAAGCTACAAGACAAAACGATCCAGTTGTGAACAATGAAAAAAGCAGCAGTTCAAGAAACCAGCCCAGGCCCAGGCTAGCGCTGTCCACCCCCAGTCCTCAGGGGGTCACGGTAAAAATCCAGGTGAGCCTGGGACAGAAAGCCGGGGCGCCCTGACATGCCCCCATTCCAAATATGGCCATCCTCTGAAAGGTAGAAAATGGCCAGATGGGGACCAAATGGGGATCCACACTATGAAGGCTCCAAGGACAGGATGCGGGCAGATTGGGAGGTTATCGGGGTATTCCAGGCTGGAAGTGGCACAGGGTGGGCACTGGGGCAGTCCAAGGCTCTGAGAAGAGCCTCCGGCAGGGATCGGCAGAGGTAAAGAAGCCCATTTTTTGGTCTCTCCTGACATCTAGTGTCTATTCAAGAATTGCGGCCACTTCAGCCGGGATCCCAGAGTGGCTCCATCAGGAAGCTACTGCCCGGGGGCCCCTCTGGGAAGTGACAGGGGTTGTCACTAGTCCCTAAGAAAACAACTAAATTGCTGTATGTAATATATGTTGGGGAGTGGAACTGGGGGAAAGTGGGAAGCGGTACGCCTTCTGAGAATTTGTAAGACGAGGAGGTCTGGAGAAGGGGGTCTGAAGGAGCAAGGATTGGGGGTGGGAGGAAGGCCTAGGGTTGAGGCCACAGGACCCCAGCCTGGCGCAGCCCCCAGAGGCTCAGAACTCAGGGAAGGTCGTGGCAGTGGAGACTGGGTAGGGGGAGGCATCCCTGCTCTAAGGACACACTCCTGTGAGGACAGCAGGGCCCCAGACACATTCATTCACGTCCTAGAACTTTCCTTCCGCCTGCCTGAGTATACCTTACAAAGGAAGTGGGCATGCCCCAGGAAAGGCGATGCAGACAGCTCCCCAACTTTTGAAAAGCACCCAGGTGAGCTCCTAAAAAATGAACCCCACAGAAATGACACAGGTTTTGCTCCACGCCCCCATCACCTTGCCAAGGTCAAAGCTCATCAGCATGGTGTGAGGTGCATATGTGTGTGTGTGTGGGATGGTGGTGTCAGACATTGTTAATGGGGTGTCAATTAGTACAACCCCACAAAGAGCAATGTGGAGCTATCTGTCAAAATGAGACTTGGGTTCCCAAATGGCCCAGTAGGGTCATTTGTATGAGTGTCCCAGAGCAACAGGTGGCCGACATGGCTGGCTTGGCATCAGAGATTGCTGGGTCTGTCGGCAGGCACTGGTTACCTAATTCTGGCCCATCCACACAGTGGCTGCTATCACGGAAGGGACAGGGACGACCTGAGGGTCTCAGGCAGGTAGCACACTTGTGCTGAGAGCAGGACCCAGTGTGTAGGAAACATGATACCTGACTTAGATGTTGTATAGTCTGCCAATGGGGTGCTGATGCAAAGAAGAAATGTGTTGACTTTTATCAAGGGTACTTATTCGAGGTAAGAGTTCATAGTTACAAGGCTCTAAAGAGTGCAACTCAAGGTACCATAAGAGGTACTTCCTCACCCAAAGTCTGTTGCCATGTGTTGAAGCAAGATGGCAGGCGATGCCCGCAAGGGTTCAGCCTTCCTCTCTCTCTTAAGGCTCCGTGGTCCCAGGTCCTTCTGATCTCGTCTGTAGGCTGGAGGGCTCATTTATTTCCAGGCTCAGTTGCTCTGGTCTCTTCACAAGGTCCGCTGTAAGCTCAGTCAAATGGCTCATCTCTCTCCTGGGCCCCAGGATCAAGTTCTCTCCTTTGCCGTGTCTACGGAGCTCTCTCTCTTTTCTCATGCATATTCTCCTCTGTGTATCTTCTTCTGTGTGGGAGTCTGTTTTATCAGCCCACCAACGGGGCGCGGACTCAACCCTCCATGCCCTGATGATGGGGTTGAATCAAAGCCCTAATCTTGATTTAATCAAGTAAATGTAAAGTCTTTGGATTTAAATCAGTCGAAGGGTATCATGCCAGGAGAACATATCAGTCCACAAACATAATCAATATCTCTTTTTGGAATTCACAAATAATATCAAACTGCCACAGATGTTCTCATCCTTCAGAAACAGAGAAAGTGTTCTCTAATGAAATGACCACATGCCAAAATACTTCCCTGCCACGGGAATGAAAGACACACACCAAAACTCATATGCAGGGAGCGCCCCATCTAGTTTATTTCTCTTGCTTTTATGTCATGTGTTTTTGGATTTGGCTAAAGGCTGTGGTTAAAGTTAAATGTCTCAGGGATGTTGTGAAATCTTGTCCCTAGGCTCCCATCCTATCTAGCAGCAGAGATGCAAGAAGTTGTTTTCAAATTTCAAGCGAAAAGAGATAGCTTGTGCAGAGATAAGCAAGGACAGAGCTATTTTTGCTCTGAAGCAAGAACAGACGAGCTTTAATAAATCATTTAACCATGCCCTTGCCAAAGTGGTGGAATTAATCCCCACATCCCCTTCTTTCTTTTATGAGCAGGTAGTTTTATCTGAGTAGCTGTATACATGGCGGCCAGATATTCATAGCGTTCTGTGGTACATTACCATAGCTGGAAGAAGCATCAGCAGCCTGCAAATATAACAAGACAGAGACAAATTAATCCTCTTATTGTTGCCCACTATTTAAATTTTAGATTGGAAAACTATGTTGAAGGGTTCAGCCATTGTAACTGTTCAGCTAAGATTTTCAGTGTGGTTTGTTGAGTTTGATTTTTTAAGTTCCATAATTGCCACTTTTTTTTTTTCTGTAGCTGGACTGAAGGGCTTTTTTTTTTTTTTTCTCCCCTGGCCCCCCCCACCAGTGGTCTGCTCTCTGTGTTCACTTGCATTCTTTCTCAGCGGCACCAGGAATCTGTGTCTCTTTTTGTTGTGTCATCTTGCTGCATCAGCTCTCCGTGTGTGCAGCGCCACTCCTGAGCAGGCTGTGCTTTCTTCGCGAGGGGCGGCTCCTTACCGGGCGCACTCCTTGTGCGTGGGGCTCCCCTACGTGGGGGACACCCGAGTGGCACGGCTCTCCTTGTGCACATCAACACTGCACGTGGGCCAGCTCCACATGGGTCAGGAGGCCCTGGGTTTGAACCTTGGACCTCCCATATGGTAGGCGGATGCCCTATCCATTGAGCCAAATCTGCTTCCCCATAGTTGGCACTCTAATTGGAGATGGAGAGCCTCCACTTCATCCATTGTGTGAGTGGAGAAGGCACTTTGAAGGTGTTTTTTTATTTAGTTCTAATTATATGGGGTGTCATTCCATTTTAAAGGAGTGACACAAATGTTAGAATGTCTCCAGTCAATTTCATTTATTAGTGGCCCTGCAGGAGGAACCCAGTATCCTGTCCATGTTGAATCGTTTGAGGATAATGGGGGCTCAGGATCCCACCAGGAGATGAGTGCAAATAGGGGTGGATCTGTTATATGGGCCCAATAGATGTGATTAGCAGTGCAGGGGTTAAAAGACATAAGGATGTACATTTTCCATGTTTCCACTTAAGCAGAAGCAGTAGTGACTACTGACAAATAAGCTAAAAAAGTATTTTCGGGCATCCTAGAGCACCTAACTCATGCCATAAGAGCTTGTGCTTGGTTGCCCAATTTTTTTAAGACACCCCTGTGTAACCGGTTTAGCTCCTTGGGTGTCCTCAGGGGGACGCTGGCTGATTGCAGCATGAGTGCTTCCAGGCTTGGTATTCGGTGCGCTACAGATTCCACCAGGCCATGGTATGGTTTTATGTGCTTTGCTGGAACCCAAAGAGGCCCTGGGGAGAGAACACATGCACACTGTCTTCCCCATGTTAGTTAATTTACTGGACCACGCCAATTACCATTAGCTTTTTGTCCATCCAGGGCTTTGTATAACACTTTAGGATAACTTTCTACAATTGCTATTTGAAAATGTCATTCTGCTGTTGTATAACCACCCTCTCTGTGATTTTAAAAATTTCAAGTGTATAAGGCTATTTGTATGACATCCTTTGACTAGTTAGACCTAACACCCTATTCCCCCTTTTATGTTTTGTAAGCATAAGGTAGAGTGAGATTATTTTGTTAAAAAAAAATTTGTTAACATAGTATTATTAATATAATGAAATAGACTTAAAACTACAGGTTTTTTATACAGTTAGATTTTTGTTATTAGGCTAAGATAGATGATTGGATTATGCACACAGCCTTGGAAAAGCATTGCAAAATTTATTGTTGGCTTGTTTACATATGAATGCAGCTTGGCTTTATTTGCCAAAGGAGATATCAGAGAAAGCTTTAGTAAGTTTTAAAGTAAAGTGAGGGAAGCAGACTTGGCTCAGTAGATAGGGCATCTGCCTACCACATGGGAGGTCCGCTGGAGCTGGCCCACGCACAGTGCTGATGTGCACAAGGAGTGCTGTGCCACTCAGGGGTGCCCCTGCATAGGGGAGCCCCAAGCTCAAGGAGTGCACCCCGTAAGGAGAGCCGCCCAGCGCAAAAGAAAGTACAGCCTGCCCAGGAATGGTGCCGCACACACAAAGAGCTGACACAACAAGAAACACAGATTCCTGTGCCGCTGACAACAGCAGAAGCGGACAAAAAGAAGAACACGCAGCAAATGGACACAGAGAACAGACAACTGGGACGGGGGGCGGGGAGGGGAGAGAAATAAATAAAACAAATCTTTAAAAAATAAATAAAGTGATAGTGACATAATTGGATATTAATTTTTGTAATAAACTAACAATATTTTGCTGCACATCGCAGTGGTGTTACTTTAATTTATGTTAGCTTACTGTTGTATATCACTCCATGGCTGCTTTTAATGTAAATTGAACAAGTATAAGTTAAAGTATCTGCCTTGTGGCAGCTTTTAGTGTAAATCAGATGAGTATGAGTTAAAGCTTTGCTTTTTGATTTCCAGGCAGAGAGGTTGTTTTTATGATATACATTATTTTTAATAATAGTTAAAATTATAATTAACAACATTATATTTTTATTTAATATTATGTTGGAACATTATTAAATTTTCAGGAATTTTATATACTCTTTATATGAACTTTTTATTCATACAACTTTAACGGGGTTAAAGAATCCCTTTTAATTTTATAATTCTTTTAAATACTGTCCATTTAACTTATAACATATTATATGAACTTAACTATTTTATTACTTTACTTTTTTTAAGATAAAAGAACAAATCCTTTGCAAAAGCCTGAAATAAAAGATATTTTTCAGGATTTGACTTTGGGAAAGCATGTTTGAACATTTTGTTCTCTTAAAAGTGATAAGAGGGAAGCGGACTTAACCCAGTGGATAGGGCATACGCCTACCACATGGGAGATCCGCGGTTCAAACCCCGGGCCTCCTTGACCCGTGTGGAGCTGGCCTATGTGCAGTGCTGATGCGTGCAAGGAGTACCATTCCACCCAGGGGTGTCCCCTGCATAGGGGAGCCCCACGCACAAGGAGTACACCCCATAAGGAGAGCTGCCCAGTGCGAAAGAAAGTGCAGCCTGCCCAGGAATGGCACTGCACACACAGAGAGCTGACACAACAAGATGACGCAACAAAAAGAAACACAGATTCCCGTGCCGCTGACAACAGAAGTGGACAAAAAGAAGAACATGCAGCAAATGAACACAGAAAGCAGACAACTGGGGCGGGTGGGGAGGAGAGGAGAGAAATAAATAAAAAATAAATCTTAAAAAAAAAAAAGCGATGACTTGTTTTTTTTTTAAAAATAGCCAAGGACATGATGTGGTTAAAGTACAAGAAGCTATTTTGATAAAAGAGACTTTTTTGTATACTGATTAGTCAGGAGAAAAACTCTTTGTGAACTTTTGCTAAAACAGATTAATGACTTAAGAAACTTTGAGAAAGAACAAAATTTAACTTTACATTAGTAGACTATTGATACTAAAGCTTTTATTTATTTATTTTTATTTTTTAAATATTTATTTTTATTTCTCCCCCCCCCCCACCTCCAGTTGTTTGCTCTCTGTGTCCATTCGCTGTGTGTTCTTCTGTGACGGCTTCTATCCTTATCAGCGGCACTGGGAATCTGTGTTTCTTTTTGTTGCATCATCTTGCTGCATCAGCTCTCCGTGTGTGTAGCGCCATTCTTGGGCAGACTGCACTTTCTTTCACACTGGGCAGCTCTCCTTATGGGGTGCACTCCTTGCACGTGGGGCTCCCCTACATGGGGGACACCCCTGCGTGGCATGGCACTCCCTGTGCGCATCAGCACTGCGCATGGGCCAGCCCCACACGGGTCAAGGAGGCCCGGGGTTTGAACCACGGACCTCCCATGTGGTAGGCGGACGCCCTATCCATTGGGCCAAGTCTGCTTCCCCAAGCAAACTTCTTACAACATACAATTACCATCAACACTAAACAAACTTGTTAAAATAATGATTCAATTTGGTTGTATGCAAAGAAAACTTTTCCTTTTTTTTTTTTTTTCCAAATATCTAGTAGCATGCAATACTAGAAATAGTTTTTAGAGGTAAGTTGGCAGGGGAAGCCTGGCTGCCAATAAGTTTTCCTGTTATAAAGTTACTTTTTGTTACTATCAATTCAGTTTCTGTTTAATAATGACTTCTTAAAATTAGCTATTTAAACACTTCAAACAATGATTCTACAAACTTTTTATAATTATTCATAGCCACATAGACTATAATTATTTATCTTAAGACAAATTTTACCTTCACAGACGCATTCTCTTACTGAATGCCACCACAATATTTTCTACAACTTGTCATATGCATTCAACATATGCATACAACTTGTCCTGCATATTTCCATTTTGATTTTATGAAAATTAGCCATTTTATTTTAGGACAAAACACACCTTTTTTGAACAAACATCAAATTTCAGTTAGCATTCTCACAAACCTTTTACCTTTTTAAAAATATTCATTTAAGTTTTACATCCTTTATTTTATCCTGTGAAGAAATATAAACTATTTTAATTTAGGCAAGAACTATTTTTTATGAAGAAATTTGTAGTAATTTCATTAATCAAGATTTACATTTTTTAAAAAGATTTATTTATTTATTTACTTTTATTTCTCTCCCCCCCACACACACACACTTGTCTGCTCTCTGAGTCCATTTGTTGTGTGTTCTTCTGTGTCACTTGTATTCTTGTCAGCGGCACTGGGAAACTGCGTCTCTTTTTTGTTGCGTCATCTTGCTGTGTCAGCTCTCCACGTGTGTGGCGCCACTCCTGGGTGGGCTGCGCTTTTTTTGAGCAGGGCAGCTCTCCTTACAGGGTGCATTCCTTGTGCATGGGGCTTCCCTACACAGGAGACACCCCTGCGTGGCATGGCACTCCTTGCACACATCAGCACTGTGCGTAGGCCAGCTCACCACACAGGTCAGGAGGCCCTGGGTTTGAACCCTGGGCCTCCCATGTAGTAGGCAGATGTGCTATTAGTTGAGCCAAATCTGCTTCCCTCTTACAATTTTTTTATTATCGTAGTGATCTTACTAGCATTTATACTTATGTATTAACACAAGCATTTATTTATTTATATTAATATCTGGAGGTATTAAAATATACACAGACATTGAACCAACAGACAAACACAAAAATAATTATAACATACTAACAGAAACACAAAGTTTATAATTTGACTCATAATTCTAGGTCTAGAGTTCCCATAATTCCCTCGTCGGGGAAGTACAGGCAAAAGGTCTGTACTGTTTGAAGAAATGTAATAATTTGTTCTTTTTTTTTTTTTTTTTTAAAGATTTATTTATTTATTTAATTTCCCCCCCTCCCCTGGTTGTCTGTTCTTGGTGTCTATTTGCTGCGTCTTGTTTCTTTGTCCGCTTCTGTTGTCGGTGGCGGCACGGGAAGTGTGGGCGGCGCCATTCCTGGGCAGGCTGCTCTTTCTTTTCACGCTGGGCGGCTCTCCTCACGGGCGCACTCCTTGCGCGTGGGGCTCCCCCACGCGGGGGACACCCTTGCGTGGCACGGCACTCCTTGCGTGCATCAGCACTGCGCATGGCCAGCTCCACACGGGTCAAGGAGGTCCGGGGTTTGAACCGCGGACCTCCCATATGGTAGACGGACGCCCTAACCACTGGGCCAAAGTCCGTTTCCCAATTTGTTCTTCTTTCACTTTACAATAAGCTGTTTTCAATAGTTGTTGTAAAGTGCGGAGATAGATCCCCTGTTGCTCTGATAATGTATTTCCCATGTTATACTAGTGTCTGCGGTCAGCTTCTCTCTCTCAGGGCAGCTGATGTCCTGTCTGTGCAGGGTGCATGGTCCAGACCAATCTCACTATACAGACACGTTCACAGAGGCCCTCCCAAAAAATTCCCCTCAGCTAGGGGGAAGATCAGCTGCCCCATGTTTGGGTGCCAATTGCCACGGGAATGAAAGACTCACACGCCAAAACTCATATGCAGGGAGGGCCCTGTCAGGTTTACTTCTCTCGCAGAAATATCATGTATTTTTGGATTTGGCTAAGGGCTGTGGTTAAAGTTAAATTTCTCAACGATGTTTTGTCTTGGAACAAGAAATCTTGTCCCTAGGCTCACATGCTATCTAGCAGCAGAGATGGAGGAAGAAGTTGTTTTCAAACTTCAAGCAAAAAAAGATAGCTTGTGCAAAGATAAGCAAGGACAGAACTATTTTTGCTCTGATGCAAGAACAGATGAGCTTTAATAAATGATTTAACCATGCCCTTGCCGAGGTGGTGGAACTAATCCCCACACTTCCCAATAACTAGCATCACCCTGATGGGACCCCCGGGGCCCCCTTGCCCATCAGGTCCACACCTTGGTGCATCAAGTTTTCACTGATATTTTCTTATCCAATAACTATGGCAAATCTTGGGAAAGAGACGTGATTTCATGAAGATAGTGAGTGATGTTCCTGACAGTCTGGGAGTTACCAGTCACGCCAGTGATAAAACAGAACTTGCCAGGAAAGGAGCTTGACAATCAAATGACTTCACCCCTACCTGGGATTGCCAAAGAGTAGAACAAACAGGATCCAGGTGCCTGCAGAACCCAGGGCAGGTGCTGGGGGCCCGCTGGGGCCTTGGTGCCTTCATTGTCCTGCTCATTTATTCCGGAGACTTTTGTCCTTCAGTCATGGGAAATTTCTTGCATTTCTTTTCTCCTTCTCTTCCTCCTCCTTCTTATTCTAGCCCGTGTTTGTCTTACCATCATGAATGCCAGAGAAAAGTTTAAAGATTCTCTTAGTCATGACATTTTGTAAGAGACAGATGAGATGATCATTGTTAGATCAGATACCGAAAGAAAATAATGTCTCTTTAAATCACATAAAATTTGTATATAAATTTTATAATATATAAATTATAAATATATAATGAAAAAAGAAAAATATATAATGTAGCGATGTGTTCTTTTGTTAAAGATTTATTTATTTATTTCCCCCCCTTACCGTCCTCCAGCCCTGCTGTTTTTTGCTGTCTGTGTTGTCTTCTCATTTTCTTTCCTCTAGGATTCACTGGGATTCAATCCTGGAGACCTCTGATAGGGAGAGAGGTTCCCTATCAATTGTAGCACCTCAGTTCCTGGTTTCTGCTGCCCTTCACCTTGACTCCCCCCTTGTCTCTCTTTTGTTGTGTCATCATCTTGCTGCGTGACTCACTTGCACAGGCATTGGTTCACCGCAAGGGCACTTGCACAAGCGGTGGCTTGCTGTGGGGGCACACTTTCTCCTCTTCTTTTTCACCAGGAGGCCCCAGGGACTGAACCCAGGTCCTCCCATATGGTAGGTGGAAACTCTATCACTTGAGCCACATCTGCTTCCTGCACTATATTCTTTGTGTGTATTTTTTTTAAGGTTGGCAAGGGATTAAAGAGTTTATTAAGAAATAATAAATTCCCATGCTGCTGACAACAACAGAAGCAGACAAAGAAGAACATGCAGCAAATGGACACAGAACACAGACAACTTGGGGGTGGGGGCGGGAAGGAGAGAGAAATAAATAAAATAAATCTTTTTAAAAAAATTACATACCACACTAAAGCACCTAGCAGGTATATAGTAGGCATATAGTAACATTCACCAAATGTTAGATTCCTTCCTCACATTTCCATCTTAACATTCCCATTTTTACATGAGTATGATTATTCTTTTTCTTGACCACCTAAAAACCATGTACCAGGAGACGTTATATGTCATGGACAAAATTATACATGAAATCAATAAAAGTGGGTTGACAATCCTAAAAAAAAGAAAAAAGAAAAAAAGAAATAATAAAGACTACAAAGTCCTAGACATGGACTCCAGGCATGCTTCAGGATGAGTTGTGCATGTGGTCCTGGGTTAAGCTTTTTTAAAACCTTTACTCCTCCTCCTTCATAATGTTGGGGAGGGGGAAGCAGACATGGCTCAACTGATAGAGCATCCACCTACCATATAGGAGGTCCAGGGTTCAAATCCAGGGTCTCCCAGTCCGTGTGGTGAGCTGGCTCACATGCAGCGTTGCCACATACAAGGAGTGCTGTGCCACACAGAGGTGTTCCCCACATAGGGGAGCCCCACGTGCAAGGAGTGTGCCCCACATTGAGCTTCCCTGCGTGAAAAAAGTGCAACCCACCCAGGAGTGGCACACACAGAGAGCTGACGCAACAAGATGACACAATGAAAAGAGACACAGATTCCTGTTGCCACTGAGAATACAAGCAGATGCAGAAGAACACACAGCGAATGGACACAGAGTGCAGGCAAGGGGGGTGGAGGGGAGAAAAATAAATAATAAAATAAATCTTTAACAAATAATAATAATGTTGGAGAGGGGCCACAGTGTTTGCTGTTCTGATTCGTTACCTTATGATCCCTGCCTGTTAGCTCTCAGGGGACCAATGGGAGGCCCATTGTTTGGAGGTATCTGGGGCTACTCTTGACCCCAGAAAGAGTTCCAAATAGGATCTCGCAGCCAGGGTCTCCTGGGATCTTTCTGGCTTTGTTCTTTAGTAGCTGCCTTCCCCTCAGGAGGTCCCAGGTGGAGTCTCACAACCGTGTTGTCTGCTGGTCACATTGTCTGCCAGGTTTGAGCTTCCTTCCCTCTTTTGCTGTACTAACTTACCTCAGCTCCCCCCTCAGAGAGTTTACACCCTTATTCTTAAGGGGGAGCTGAAGGGTGATGGTCATTCTGTAGCTGCTTCCTGCTGGTCAAGGGGAGTAGGCGCTGCCTGACAGGGTGTAAAACCCTCTGGCTGTACTGTTAAAGTTGAGGGAAGATAAGTCCAGCCCCGTGGTTGGAGTTGGATGAAATCCCAGCATGACTAATTCCTTTTTCTGAGAGGCATTGATTCTGGAAGAAAGAAACATAGTTAGAATTTTGAAGACACATGGTCCCACTAAAAGGATAGGTTAAGATGGTGATAAGCAGGCCCAAAAGGTGACCAGCCATGATATATTGAACCATGGGAGCAAGACGGGCCAGGTGCCTTTAGAGGCTGCATCCTCCCAAAGTTGGTGAGAAGCAGTGTTCTTCCATGAGTTCTTTCATGCTATTGGTTAACTCTAGGGGGAGATTGTGGTCAACCTGCTGGGTATGGCATAAATTGCTGTATTAGTCAGCCAAAGGGGTGCTGATGCAAAGTACCAGAAACCTCTTGGTTTTTATAAAAATTATTTATTTGGGGAAGCAGACTTGGCCCAGTGGTTAGGGCGTCCGTCTACCACATGGGAGATCCGTGGTTCAGACCCTGCGCCTCCTTGACCCGTGTGGAGCTGGCCGATGTGCACTGCTGATGTGCGCAGGGAGTGCTGGGCCATGCAGGGGTGTCCCCTGCGTAGGGGAGCCTCTCGCGCGGGGGGTGCCCCCCATTAGGAGAGCGGCCCAATGTGAAAGAAAGTGCAGCCTGCCCAGGAATGGTGCCGCACATGCAGGGAGCTGACACAACAAGATGACGCAACAAAAAAAAACACGGATTCCCGTGCCACTGACAACAACAGAAATGGACAAAGAAGAAGATGCAATGAATGGACACAGAGAACAGACAACTGGGGCAGGGAGGAAGGGGAGAGAAATAAATAAACAAATAAATCTTAAAAAAAAAAATAAAAGAGTGAATAGCATTAAAAAAAAAAAGTATTTATTTGGGGTAGAAGCTTACAGTCATAAGTCTCTAAAGAATCCAACTCAAGGTACCGTAAGAGGTACTTTCTCATCCAAAGTCATTGGCCACATGTTGAAGCAAGATGACAGGCAATGTCTGTGAGGGTTCAGCCTTCCTTCTTCCTCTTAAGGCTCTGTGGTCCCAGCTTCTTCCAATATCAGCTGTAGGCTGACATGAGGCTCGTCTTTCTCCCTGGGGCTCATTTCTTTCTTGGCTCAGCTACTCTGTTCTCTTCACAAGGTCAGCTGTAGACTATCAGGCTTACTCTTCCTGGGGCCTCAGGATCTTCTGTGTACCTTCTCTGTGTATCTACTTCACTGTACAAGTCTGTTTTATCAGGCTAAGGGGGCTGGGACTCAATGCTGAGTCACACTCAAATGACACGGTTGACCCAAACCCCTAATCATAACATAATTTAACCAGACATCTCAGCTGAATCTAATACAACCAGAGTTCTCATGCCACGAAACGGATGAGTTTACCAGTTTTTGTAATTCCTAAATAATCTCAAAACTGCCACAATTACCAATCCCAGTTCCCACAGCAGTGGTTATACTTCGGACAGCTAGGAGAGGTAAGAAGAGAGGCACCACCCTAGACATAAACTGACCAAGACAATAAAGGCAACAACAAGACAAGCACGTGGCAAGCAAAATAAAGACAGTACTTCAGAGAGTCATGCCTTTATCTTATAGGCATGTTCTTTAACTACTTAGAAAATGAATTAAATTTGGCAAGACTTTTAATATGTTCAATATCCTTCTGCATATGATTTAGAATAGAAGAGATATTATATTCATCAGGTATATATGTACAGTACTTAATATAATCAATGCACAAGTTCCTTTGGAGCTGCAGTTAATAGATCTAAGCTTCAGGTTTGCATTACCATACATGTTGTCTTTCCATGGGAGCAGGCTCTAGTGCCAATTGTGTTTTTAAGTTCTACTCACATTACTCTGACAATTATTGCTCCACTTGGTATGTCCTTCACACACCAGCATGCTGCAATACCTTTGACACTTGGAGGAAAACTCTAGTGTTTCACTGGCTTGGTGCATAGCGCCCTCCAGCACTATGAAACAGAGCCGTCTAGAGGCAATGTCTACTGTAAACCAGGCCATATCCAGTCATTGCTGGCTGCTGCAGGAGTTCCGAAACTGCAACATACTCTCCATCCACTTCAGGAGCATGTTCAGAGATTTAGTAGACACTTTTATTGTTTAGGGGTGTTAGTGACCTGTCCAGTCAAAGGCTCAAATGGAGAGGCACCATGCACTGTACTGAAGGCCTGGCTTGAATGCACAAGAGTCTGACAATACTGAAGTTTATCTCTTAATTTTTATTCACTTTCTAAATACTTCCAAAGTTTATAATATATTAAATGTACTTAACTATTTTAGTATTTCACTTTTTACTTCTATGCTATAACCATTATTATGTTAATTAACAGGTATTTTACTTTAGCAGTACAAGAAAAATGACTTTCTCCATTATTTTATGAAAACCAAAGATTCCTGATGGAGTCAAGATTATCTTTCCTTACCACCACTTTAATATGCAGATTGAGGTGACTTCTGACAGTTTTCTCTGTTATGAATCTACTTTTTGTTATCAATATCAATTTACACTTCTAATTAATAATGGCTTCCTGGAATTAGCCATTTAAATGCTTCTTTGGTTTAGAAGATGCTTTTACAAACTCCTTATAATTAACCATGACCACATAGACTGGTTACCTTACCTTTTATAAAGTGCATTAAATTACAGTTAGCTACAAATGAAATTTACTTTTATTCATTTAAGAGTCTTTCTTATATTCCACATTCTGTTCTGTGAAAACTAGTCATTTTACTTTAGGACAGTCTATATTTCATTAAACACGAACTCGCAATTTTCATCTTAAAGATTTAATACATATAATGCTAATTTATTTAATCAGTATTCTATAAACCTAGGCTAATAACACCCAAGCTAAATAAAATTGAAAAAATTGTATTTAATATATTCTTTTTCTTCTGTTTTTTTATTCTTTTTTTAATGACACATATTTAATATATTCTTTTTCTTCTGTTTTTTAATTGTCTTTTTTAATGATGCACAAAATGTTACATTTGAAAATATGAGGTTCCCATATACCCCCACTCCCCACCCCCAATATATTCTTTCTGTGATAATTTCTCTCCTCTGTTTTGTTCAATATTTCTAGTATGGTTGGATTCCTACATTGCATGTCCAGTTTTTTCCCCCTCGCTCTCTCTCCTTTTTTTCTACTCTACCTCCAGGGAGATTTCTTCAAGTTTTTATAGAATGCTTCTACTGACATCTTCATTTTGGCTTTTGTATTTGAATTTCCAGTTTTCCATGTTCTCTGCATGTACTCTGTGTGGTTTCTCATCAAGGTTATATGAACTCAGTGTTCCATCCTGTATCTCTAACATTGGTAGAGCCCCCTGGGAGGATTTTCTTCTATCTCCTGCATGATCCTTCTCTCTCCCACTGCATCTTCACAGCTCACCCATGGATGCAGGGATAATCCCTGGGCTGGATATTGTCCCAGTTGATTCTCCACCTTTAGTATTTGAGTCAGCTAGTTGCCAGCCCCCTGCAAAGGCCTCTCTGCCCCCTAGTTCTTTCAGTTTTACAGGCATGTATTCAGCCACTGCCCAGTTCACGGGGGTTAGGAGGCTCCTGGGTATGCTCAGACACACCTCCATGGCAGGTACCTCCTTCAGGCTGGAAGCAGTGGGTTCCAATATGGGTCAGGCTCTCCCTGCTCTGTCCTAGGCTCGCAGCAACTGGCTCCTATGCCATCCTCTGGGCAGAACACAGAGTCCTGTGCAATCTGTCCCTCACATCTTTTTTATTTCTTCCCCTGCCCCCCACCCCCGTTTGTGCTCACTGTCTGCTCTCTGTGTCTGTTTGTTGTGTGCTCATCTTCTTTTTTAAGAGGCACCAGGCACTGTACCCAGGACCTCCCATGTGGAAGGGAGGTACCCAATGGCTTTAGCCACCTCTGCTCCTGCTTGTGTCTCTCATTGTGTTTCCTTGTTGTGTCTCTTCCTTGTGTGATCTAATTGCATCAGCTTGCCACGCCAGCCCATCATGTCAGCTTGCTGTCTTGCTTGTCTTCTTTAGGAGGCACCAGGAACTGAACCTGGGTCCTCCCATGTGGTAGGCAAGCACCCAACTTCTTGAGCCACATCTGCTTTCCTGTCCCTCATACCTTGATCTCTGCATTTCCCATGCATGGCCCTGCCCTCCAGGTCCCAGCAGCCCATGGCATCACAGTTGGTCAGCTCTGCCAGGAGGTGGAGGGCAGTGGGGCCATTCAATAGTGTTTATGGGAGGATGGGGGCAGACATGGTCTCAGGGATACAGTCAGCTACCAGCTACCCCAGCAGAGGGATTTAGTCCATTTACACCAGTGGTGGCTGCAATGAACTCTGGGATAGCTGGAGACATCCGGAGTTCAGATGACTTTACTGGATACCCTATGGGGTATCAGAGTGGAGGTTAAACCCTACATGCCATAAGCTGAGGGGGAGGGTGGAGGAGGGAGAAGGGCCCCAGTAGCGTCAGCATCACCACTGCAATAGGGCTGAACTCTGCTGACAGTTCGTACCAGTAATCGCAGTTGAATCTGGTGCAGTTTTTTCAACACTTCCAGAACCAGCTTCTTCATTCACCCCGAGAATTACCAGTACCATCCACCTAGCACCCCTCCTCACAATTCTGACCTTAGCCCCAAAGGGCCCTCCTCAGAGTTACAGATGCACCAGCACCTACTGGGTAGCACCCTCTTCAAAGGTCTGAATTCCAGCTCCATGGGGCCCCTCCCCCAACATCTGGGTTTAACTCCAATGTCTTGGTCTCTGAGCACTAGGGTAGTAGGTCCTTCCTGCAGTGTAGTCTCTGGGATAATCTGGGTTCTCTTTGCCTTTTCAGTTCTCCAATACCTGGTTACCAATTCCCTATATTAAATTCTTTGTTAGAAAAACTGGTATGGTTTCCATCCCATGGCTCGACCCCAAATGATTCAAATGCAGGTTTGTGTGACAACTTACAATCCTATTGTTTTCTTTTATTATCAAACTGTCTTCAGAAGGCAGCAGTCCTGGTTAAAGAAAGTTTTTAAAGTTTCCCAGACTTCAAAGACAGTTATTATGTCCTGTGAATGCAATCTATATCCTTTGATCATTTGCAATTCTAATTGGCTTCTTACTTAATACTTTGTTGCCCTGGCAATAATGTTTTATTGACTTCCAGCTATCTGTGAGTTTACTTTGGTTAACTATGATGAGGGCACTGGGACATACTTTTTCTTCATACATATCATATGACAATATCTCTCGGTTTCATATTCAAAGTGTTCAGAATCTTTATCATATTTAAAATGTTGATGGCATTTGCCAAGTTTTGATTGATTTGTTTTCCTTCATATTATTTATGTTTAGAAGCTCTTTATATATTGTGGATTTTAGTCTTCTATTCGTTATATATACTACACCTGAGGGGAAACGATGCCCAGGATCCCAGGTGTCTTGCCTGTGCCTAGCCCCTCCTGGGGGCAGAGAAAAGCATCTGAGGTGGGATGGAAAAGATGAAAAGGAACAGGTAACACAGAATGTAGCTTTATTTCTAAATTTCCTGGCCCCACCAGTTAGACTTCAGCCAGACCCCTCAAGGGATCCTAACAATACGCCGCAGCATTGACGGATAGGCCTCAGGCAAGGGCGCCGGGATGGCCTTGTTGGCCGCCTTTTCCAGGATGCTCAGGATGGGGCCGCGGGCCTCCTGGCACAGGCCCACACCCAGGAAAGCCTCCACTCGCTCACGCCATGCTGCCAGCCGCAGTCGCCCCTCAAACAGGTTGTAGCCAACAGCCACAGGCTGCGGGGACAAGGATAGGCAGGTGGAAGGGGTGCCGAAACCCCCAGTGCCCAGGCATAGGTGTTAGGGACCTCAGTCACTCCCCTGACCCCCATGTAAGGACCAGGGCTGTGTGGTCAGTCCTGTGGCCCCGGAGCGTGGGACCCCACAGTCAGGAGGGAGGCAGGAGGTCAGAGGTCCAGCCCCAGTTCAACCAGAGTCTTGCTCTGTGCCTGTGAGCAAACCCCTGGCTTTCTCTGGGCCTCAGGTTTCCGTCTGCCTAACGAGTGTGGCAGCGGGAAGGATGCCGTCCGCAGCCCTCCACCCCAGCTGAGCTCACACCTGAATTAGCTCCTCCAGCGCCATGAGGTCGGCCAGGGTCACCTGGTGGCCAGCGAGGAAGGCCTTGTCCCTCAGGAACTTGTCTTCCAGCTGCCGCAGTGCCTGCTCTATGAAGGCCCTGTTGCGTTCCACCTTGTCCTTGGGTACCTGACTCCCAATGAGCGGGGCCAGCACCTGATGGGGACAGAGGGTGGGCTCAGTCCCCAGTCCTGACTCCTTCCTGGTCCCTGATGGTCGCCACAAGACCGAGGTGGCTGTCCTCACCTGGGTCCACAGGGGCACACCGAAGGTCCCCCGGATGCAGTCGGCGTGCCAGCCCAGGTACTCGTGGATGTGCACGCGGGCCTGAAGGTCGGGGGGGGTACCAGTGGGCCGCCGTCTGGTACCTATCGCTCAGGTAAATCAGGATGGCCACGCTGGCGGGTGGGGCAGGAGCAGAGGTGGTGGGACCCCTGGCTCCGGGCCTTCAGCTCCCCCAGCTGCCCCTGCTCCCCTCCTGGGGCAGCCCTGGCACTTCCCTGCGTTCAATGGACTCCCCTCCTGCTTCACCTCCACCTCTGGGCACTGCCCTTTCTCTCTCCCTTTATGGTACCCTCCCATTTCTTTTTTGTCTCAGGCACTGGCTCTTGGCCAGGGCCTCTGCTTTGTACTGTGGAGAACCTTACCTCTGGGATATGCCAACAGTCAGACTGTGAGGGAGAGACTCTTGTTCTTTTTGCACAAGAGGAAACTAAAGCTCAGAGAAGTTAAGTAACTTGTCAGAGGTGGCACAGTTTCCTGGGCCCCTGGAGTCCAGCATGGCCCTGCACACAGTGGTTGCTCAATCCTTGCACATCCCAATGCCTAGGTTGGGAGGGGAGGGGAAGCATGTCCTCTGTCATGAGTCACCTCTGACAGGTCCCCAGGCCATGGCCCCCACTGGGGGCCTGGCCTCTGGCCTCTTCCTGCCAGGTGGCTGGACCTCACCAGGACTTAGACCCCTAGCCCCAGGCAGACTCAGCGGGGGGTGGCTAGGGGAGTCAGAGAGGCCCATCCAAGTTTCCGCTTGTTGACCCTATTCTCTGCTCAGGACTGGGAGTGTGTGCCCTAGTCCTGCTTCTCACGTTCCCCCGTCTAGGGGGTAGAGAGACCCCAGGATCCAGGAGAAACAAGAGGGACACAAGCCATCCTGGACTTCCCCTGGCTGCTCCATGGGGTCTGTGGCACCCATGGCCAGGAGAGCCAAAAGCTGGGAGGGAAGAGGGCTCAGGGCTGAGGAGGTGGGAGAAAAGAAGAGCACCTCTCGGCCAAGGTGAAGTGGCTGTCCCTGAGGGCAGGCAGCCGCTGCAGACTGTTGACCTGGGAGAACTCCTTGCTCGCCTGCTGTCCTGAGGAGCAAAAGGTCAGAGAAGGTCCCACAGCAAAAGCCCCCTGCCTTCTCCTCCAGGCACTCCCGGGCCTGGGAGGGGGGGCGCCCAGGAGACCTTGGAGAAGGCCAGGTGCTCCCCAGGGTGGGTGGGGGTGGGGGTGGTGAAGAGAAGTTGTTTCTCCAGGACTGGGTGAGGGGAGGCCAAGACGGGCGCCCCCTCCCTTCCCATGCCTGCGGGGGCACAGCAGGTAAGGCTCTCCCCCCACTCCACCGGGTGGAGGTCCTGGGGAAAGCTAAGGTGCGGGGAAGGCCTGTGACCTGTCCAACGCCAGGTCATTCTCCGCTGGCGGGGTGGGGCGATAAGGAGGCTGTGTGGTGGCAGGGCCTAGGGGACGCTCAGGGAGGAGCCGAGGGGGCGGTCTGAGGATCCACGGGCGTCGGGGCCCACCTTTGAGCAAGTCCACCGGGCGCAGCTCGAAGGGGATGCCATTCCTCTTGGCGAAGATGTAGACGGCGCGGCAGGGCTGGGACAGCAGGTCCAGGTAGAGCTTCAGGCCCATGGCGCGGACGACAGGGGCGGTGGGGACAGGTGCAGTGGTCCTGGACCCGTGCGGGGACAGCGGCAGCCGGCAGCCGGCGGCCGCGGAAATGGGGGCTCGGGCCCGCCCCTGGGGGCGACGGCCAATGGGAGATCGGCGCGCCCATCCCCGGCCAGCCACGCCCCCCCCCCCCCCCCCCCCCCGGCCGGCACTGGTCCCCCTGCAGGCGACCTGCTGGGGCGAATGCTCCCGGCGGCCGAGGGCTGCGTGCAGGCCGTAGCGTCCCTCCCCACCGATCAAGGACACTCCCATCAAGAGGCAAACCCGTCTTCCCAAAGTAAATTTACTTTAGCACTTACTTTCCCAGCCCTTCCCAGCCACCCTAGCCCACGGTGGGTGTGAGGGAGACAGTTTTTAGGGATTGAGGGTCATGTGGGAGGCCTTGGGGCACGGAGGAGCTGGCCTGTTTTGCCTGCCGGGCTGCAGGATCCTGCCCCAGACCCACAGGGCTCGCCCTGGCCAGGAAATCTGGGGCCACTCTGGAAAGCTCCCGCCCCTGCGAGGAAATCTGAGTGTACCTTTGGACCCTGCAATGGGGATAAAACGGGGTCCTCTCCTCCCAGCTCTCAGGTATTACTGGAAGGAATCTTAGACCTGCCGTTACATTTATAGGTGTATGCTGACCTGGTGGAAATCTTTCCGGAAGATATAGGGAAGAATTCCCTACAGTCCAAGCTGCCCTCTAACGGAGCAGCTGCATTGAAAACGCATGAGCTCAGGGTCAGTGATGGCGCGCAGGAACGCATCCTGCCTGCAGTAGAGCTGAGGGTCGGGGAGGACCACAGCTGAGATGGAGCAGCTGGGCTGGAACCTCTCTTCTTCCCTCTTGGAACTCTGGGCATTCAGGGAGCTGGGATAACTCAGTGGCTAAGTGCCAGCTTCCCATATACAAGGTCCCAGGTTCAATCACTGGCCCTGGCACCTTACAAAAAGAGAAAAAACAGGAACTCTGGGCATTGAACCAGAGCTGTTGTCTCTTGGGGGTCATAGAAATGGTCCAGGCCTGGGCACCTGACCACTGGGCTCCTCAGAATCCTCCCTTGGAAGTTCTGAAATTGGAATTCAGGAAAAGTGTGTGTGGCAAGCTGGGGCTGTCAATGGACCCATTTCCGGTGTGGACTGAGCAGGCTCGCCTGAGAAAGTGAAGCTGACTCAGAGAAGAGGAAAGCTGGGAGAGAGGGAGGGAAGCAGGTTTTGCTTTAATTCTCTCTCTCTCTGGATAAGTCAGCCAAAGGGGTGCTGATGCAAAATATCAGAAATTGGTTGGTTTTTATAAAGGGTATTTATTTGGGGTAGGAGCTTACAGATACCAGGCCATAAAGCATAAGTTACTTCCCTCACCAAAGTCTATTTTCATGCATTGGAGCAAGAAGGCTGCTGACATCTGCGAGGGTTCAGGCTTCCTAGGTTCCTCTCTTCCTAGGTCTTGCTTCTCTCTGGGGTCAGGTACTCCACAAAGTCAGCTGTAGACTCTGAGGCTCTCTAGGCTTTGCCTCTCTCCACTAGGTCAGCTGTAGACTATCAGGCGAACGGCTCTGTCTCTCTCCCTGGGGCGCCAGCTTAAGACTTCAGCATCAAACTCCAACATCAAAACTCCAACATTAAAAACCCAACAACGCTGTCCTTTGCCATGTCTTTTATCTGTGAGTCCCCACCCACCAAGGGGTGGGGATTCAATGCCCAAATGACGTGACCCAATCAAAGCCCTAATCATAACTCAATCACACCCAGGTATAGACCAGATTACAAACATAATCCACTATCTATTTTTGGAATTCATAACCATATCAAACTGCTACACTCTCTCTCTTTCTGAAGCAGGTTCTTATTCCTGTTCTCCTGGACCCCTCCAGCCCTCCGACATCTGGACAAATCTTTGGGGATGGCCTTCTTTTCACCTGAACCATTTGGCCTTGAGTTTCTGTCTCTTCTAAGGAAAAGGATTTGGACAAAGACAAAAGGTCCCAGGAAAAGCCTCGGCATCCCCGGTGGGAGGTGGGCTCCCTGGGGAAGGCAGTTGAAAGAGTAAATGGTCCAAAAAGAAATTTGCCTCCATGAAAGATGAAGGGACTTTTTGGACCCGGTTGGGCCCCTGAAGAGCCTGAGAGTTTCCAGACTTCTAGGATTCACCCAAGTGTGGGAAGCATGAAGCATCTCCTACCTGGCCGAGAACTGACCTCACCGCAGCTTTTCGTAACACCCTGGAAGCTCACCTGAGCTTCAGCTGCTATAAACTGGAGCACAGCCTGCCCCAAGCACATTTTTTTTTGTTGAAAGATTTATTTTTTATTTATTTCTCCCCTTCTGCTCTCTGTGTCCATTCGCTGTGTGTTCCTCTGCGTCCACTTACATTCTTGTCAGCGGCACCGGGAATCTGTGTCTCTTTTTGTTGCATCATCTTGCTGCATCAGCTCTCCGTGTGTGTGGCCCCCACTCCTGGGCAGGATGCACTTTTTTCACACGGGGTGGCTCTCCTTGCAGGGCACACGCCTTGCACATGGGGCTCCCCTATGCGGGGGACACCCCTGCGTGGCACGACACTCCTTGCACATATCAGCACTGCGCGTGGGCCAGCTCCACAAGGGTCAGGAAGCCCTGGGTTTGAACCCTGGACCTCCCATATGGTAGGCAGATGCTCTATCAGTTGAGCCAAATCCGCTTCCTCCAAGCACATCTTGTTTTGGAAAAAGTGCTCCAACTCCAATGTTTTTCCCACGCATGCAACCAAGAGGAGAGAACAAGGCCCTTCCTCGGGGCCCTCTGTGCTCTTTCTCTCCGTCAACCCAGAGCAAGCCTCCCTGGGTCCCTCGCTTGGACTGCTCACTGTTTGGGGGACCCTGAGTCTGACATGAGTCAGCCTGAGGGGGCGGGGGCAAGGGGTCCTGTGGACTCCTTGGCCCGCCTCTTTTACATGGGAGCCCCTGGTACTACTTCCGTCTGCTCAGTTTGGTCCGTGAGGTTTAGCGCCAGCCTTTGTCCCCTGGTCAATGCCCTCCCCTCCCTGCAGGCTCGCTGAGCATCACGCTTAACGGAATCCCTGCCCTGGCCCCTCCTCTGGGACCCCACAGCTTTCAGGCTTCCCTCGCCAGCTTACTGCCCTCTGTCCCCTCTCAGGACTGCACAGAGAGCAGGAGCCCTTGGGGTGGGGTTCAGCCTCAGCTCTCCTGACCAGAAAACCCTGGATGGCTCTTCCCCTCAAGAGCAGGGGTGAGGTCACCCACAGAGACCCACAAGAAGAGTGTGGAAAAAAGCTCAGGGGTGCACGGTGGCTGGTCCAGGACATGGTCCAAGCCGCCAGGCAGAGCTGGGTGCAGATGCTGGCTGTGGTCTTTACCAGCCACGTGGTAGGGGGTGTGGGGCCCGTGGCACCATTGCTCCCATGTTCTGCTTCCCTCAAGTGTGAAATGGGAAAAAATGAGGCCCACTACATGGTGTGGTTGCCAGGGCTGAAAGTGGGCCCAGCAGGGGCCGTTCCCAGGCAAGTGGTCAAGGGGCTTCATTCTTAGGAAGCTGAGCTGGGCGTGATGGGGCTGGGTGAGCTCAGGAGGGGTGCAGAGGACGGGATGGGAGGTCTGTGGGGAGCCTGTGGGGCAGGTAGGCAGAGAAAGGACCCCAGGATCCAGCACGGCTGACCCACATAGGGTGCGTGCCTGGAAGCCCTGACTCTAAGACCAAGTCAGATAGGAGAGGATGTGGCTCAAATGGTTGAGCCCTGCTTCCCATGTGGGAGGTCCTGGGTTTGGTCCCCAGTGCCTCCTAAAAACAAAATAAACGAACAAGTAAAACAAACGATAAAACCAACTCAGAGGAGCCGATGTGGCTAGTGATTGAGTACCAGCTTCCCACACACAGGTTCAATTTGCTGTCCTGGTACCTCTAAAAAAAAAGACCAAACCAGAGTAGATTCTTCTTGGCTCTGGCCCCATGTGGCCTTGGAAATCATTCCAAGGCCACATGTAGGCTCAAGTGCCATGCTGCCTACTGTCCCCAAATTTGCTGCATTTGATCAGGGGCACAAATGGCCACTGAGAGCCTGATTCGTGCTGCACACAGCTCAGAGCCCTGGGTCATCTCAGAACCACCAGTAATGCTCTGAAAATTAGAAAATACAGGGCCAGAGCAGTGAAAGAAATCATAGAGTCATATGGTCAGGACACGGGACCCCAGGATTCGAGCCTGGGCTGCATCCCAGGTCGTTGGCATCATGGGGGATTCCCCTGGGCCAGGTGCCCCCTCCCACCCTCGAGGCCGGCCCTCATGAATGGAGGGGCCACCCCACCCCAGGCCCAGGGACCCCTCATGTCCCATCCGGGGCCTGGGGTCCCCTGCACCTCCACAGGGCCCTCACTTGGCCACTGAGTGCCTCGCTCTTCCACCTTCCTTCTCTCTACCTCTTCCAGGTCCTTCCCCCACACATAAGTCAGCCTGAATCTTTTTTTTTCCCCTGAAACTTTTTGTTCTGAAATAATTTGAAACTTAAATCGCAGCTGCAAAAACAATACAAAAAAAATACAAAAATAATACAAAAAATAAAAATAAAAATAATACAAAACCCATACAGGGAACTCCAATATATGCCCCCAGATACCCAAATCCACCAATTTTAACATTTTGCCATTTGCTGTGTCATTCTATCCATCCATCCATCCATCCATCCATTATCTGTTTTCTAAACCTTAGTGAGTAGGTTGTATACATCATGCTCTTTGAAAAATTTATTTATTTCTCCCCACCTTCCTCGCTGTTTTGCGCTCATTGTCTGTTCTCTGTGTGTTCTTCAGTGTCTGCTTGTCTTCTCTTTAGGCAGTACCGGGAACCTGGGGCCTTCCAGAATGGAAAGAAGCACCCAATCTCTTGTACAGAATGGAAAGAAGCACCCAATCTCTTGTACCACCTCAGCTCCTACAACACGCTCCTTGAACACGTAACACTTCTATGCACATTTCTCAAGAACAAGGATATTCCCTTATGTAACCACTTCAAGTTCAAGAACATTGATATAAAGCTTATAGTTTATTTTTTTGAGATATCATTTTTATTATTTTTAAAATTTATTGAAATATATCACTCTTACATAAACATACATAAACAATAAATGTATAATAGTTGTGAACTTACAACAAAACAAACATATAACATCAAACAAACATATACAACATCTCACCCTACCACCAATAACTTGCATTGTTTTTAAACTTTTTAACTAATAATTAAATAGCATTGTCAAAGTATTACTACTAAACAAAGTATTTTTCCCCTAACCAATCCTATTATTGTCTTTATATCATATATAGATGAACATACATAAACAATTAAGTATATAGTAAAAGTTGTGAACTGACAAAGCATACATGCATAACATCATACATACATACATGGTCCTATACATCAACCCCCCACCAACACCTTGCATTGTCATGAGACATTTGTTACAAATTATTAAAGAATATTGTCAAAATTTTACTACTAATCATAGTCCTTATCTTACATTTGGTGTGTTTTTCCCCCAACCCACTCTATTATTATTTTTTAAATATATTTTTTATGACAGAAGTTGTAAACTTATAAAACAATCATGCACATGTGCAGAATTCCCAAACAACAGCCCTCCATTAACACACCACAGTGTGGTGTGTCATTTGCTACAGATAAAATAATACCATCTGATTGTTACTATGTCCATAGTGTACATTTGACTCACATTTGCCTCAGTATCAGCACAGTACATCTTTTGCATAGCTGCAAGAATATTATATTATTACTACTAACCACAGTCCACAGGTCATTATAGCTGTATTTTTCCCATGCTTCTCCACATTCCCAACACCCTGCAGTAGTGATACACATTTGTTCTAGCTAACAAAGGACACTCTTACATCTGTACCTCAACCACAATTCTCACCACCTCTTGGTTTACTGTGCTATCCAGTACCTAGATTATTCTCTAGCATTCTGTCAATTGGCACTTACATAACTAGACTACTATTTTCAATCATATCCCCACTTATAAACTAGCTGTTATCACTGTGTGTTACCAGCCACTCTGTACATTTCCACACCTTTACAGTAAAGCTAATTGAAATTCTACATACATTAAACATCAGTAGTCCACTCAGTCCTCTTATCTCCTTTAAGAATCCACCACCTACCACCAGGTCTTGAAGATATTTTCCTACAATTTCTTCTAGAAGTTTCATGGTTCTTGCTTTTATTTTTAGTTTTTTGATCCATTTTGAGTTAAATTTTGGATAAGGTGTGAGATAGGGGTCCTCTTTCCTTCTTTCAGCTATGGATGTCCAATTCTTTCAGCACCTTTTGTTGAAAAAAGTTTATAGTGTAGATTCCAATTTTTACACAGGTCCCAATGCCTGCCTGAATCCTGGCAACAATCTCTCCCCTGTCCCTGCCTCAACTCTTAACTACTAACATCCTTCCTCCTGCTCACCACAGGCTGACATGCTTAAAGGCATAATTGTCAAGCTGTTGCTATCTCTTCATCATTCACCTGCTCCTTAACCCCTTGCAACAAGACTCTGGGTCCTGGAGCTCCAGGAACCTCTCCTGAAGACCAACTTCTGGCTGCTTCCATACCCCCAGGAAAAGTAGGGGAGAAGGGACAGCCAGAAAGAAAAGGAGACATTTATTAGCCAAAGAGGAAGGAAGGAGAGGAAATGCTAAAATTTGGATACTTAAATCCAAAGGTGGTGTAGAGTCAGGGTTCTCCAGAGAACTAGAACTGAATGGGATACATATAATGAGATTTCATATAGGAATTGGCTACATGAGACCGTGGAATTGACAGGTCTGAATTCTGTAGGGTAGCCTGCAAGCTGGAAACTTTGAAAAAGGTGATTGTGAAATCAGGCACATCCAGTCCCTCTGTAGGGCTCTGCAAGCTGGAAACTCCGATGAAGGTGAAGTTGAATTCCCCAGAAGAAGCCAGCTGGCTGAAGAAAAATTTCTTTCTTACTCCTGAAATTCTCAGAGGTCCATCTGATTGGATGAGGAGATTCCCCTCGTTGCTGAGAGCCTTCTCCTTTGTTGATTGTAGATGCAATCAGCCATAGATGCAATCAACGGACTAATGACATAAATTCATCTGCTAAATACCTTCACAGTAACAATCAGGCCAGTGTTTGTTTGACCAAACTGGAGGTTATCACCTTGCCAAGTTGACACACAAAATTAATCATCACAGTGGTGTGTGCTGGGGGTGGGGAATGGATGAATGTGATGTGGCAACCAAAGCCTTTGCTACCAAGCAGAGGGTGGCAGTGACTCCAGAAGAAGCTCACGATAGGCACAGGAACCCCCCTAATGTACACAGGGATATATCCTTTCGTCCCTGTGGTTCGCTGAATAATGGTCCCCAAAGATAATCCAGGTTCCTAAATCTCTGGAACCTGTGATGTTACTTTTTATGAAAAAAGAGACTTTGCAGGCATGATTACAGTAACGATTTTGAGATGAGGTGGTTATCTAATGCATTTAGGGTGGGCCCTATATGCAATCACAAAAGCCCTTATTAGAGGAAGATTTGGCAAAGGCAGAAAGTGAAGTGACAATGGAAGCAGGGAGAAATTTGAAGATGCTGTGCTGTTGGCTTTGAAGATAGAGGAAGGGGCCATGCCACGGAATGCAGCCCTAGAAGCTGGAAAAGGCCAGGAAACAGATTCTCCCCTAGAGTCTCTGGAGGGAACATAGTCCTCCTGACACGGAGGTTTCACCCCAGTGATTTCAGACTTCTGGCTTCCAGAAATGTAAGAGAATACATCTGTTTGTTTTTTGTTTTTCTATATATATATATTTTTTTAATTTTTCTCCCCCCCCCCCCCCCCCGTTGTCTGCTCTCTGTGTCCATTTGCTGTGTGTTCTTCTGTGTCCACTTACATTCTTGTCAGCAGCACCGGGAATCTGTGTCTCTTTTTGTTGCGTCATCTTGCTGTGTCAGCTCTCTGTGTGTGTGGTGCCATTTCTGGGCAGGCTGCACTTTTTTGACGTGGGGCGGCTCTCCTTGCAGGGCACACTCCTTGTGTGTGGGGTTCCTCTACACAAGGGATACCCCTGCGTGGCAGGGCACTCCTTGCACTTGGCAGCACTGCACGTGGGCCTGCTCCACACAGGTCAGGAGGCCCTGGTTTTGAACCCTGGACCTCCCATGTGGTAGATGGATGCCCTATCAGTTGAGCCAAATCCAATTCCCAATCTGTGGTGATTTTGTTATTGTGGCTGTAGGCAACTAAAGCAGATTTTGGCAGCTGGAAATCGGGTACTGCTGTTAAACTTACCTAAAAAAAAATGTATAAATGGCCTTGGACTTAGGCAATGGGCACAGGCTGAGAAATTTGAGGTGCATGATAGACAAAGCCTAGATTGCCTTGCGTAGGCTGTAAGCAGAAATATGGACGCTAAGGACTGACAGTGAGGCGCAGAAGGAAGTGAAGGACATGTTTTTGGAAACTGGACAGAAGGGGAGCCTTGTCATATAGTGGCAGGGAGCTTAGCTGGCTTGGGTCCTATGGAGACCAGAACTTGGGTGATTGGTTGAAGAGACTTCAAAGTAAAGTATTGAAGGTGCAATCTGAATGCAAGAGGAAAGAGATAAATTGAGGGAAGAGCTGTTAAGCAAAATGGAACCAAGACTTGATGACTTTCCAGATGCTCAGCCTATCCAGACTGAAAAAGATTATGAAATCAGGAGGCTCAGTCAGGAAAACATGCTCTAAAGAGAAAGACAGGGGTGTGGCAGGACAACCTTCTCTTGGAGCTTCAGAAGGAGGAGAGGAATTTTGCCCCAGAATGAAGGCTCATACCCAGAGTTTCACCTATGCCTGATTTAGATGACTTAGAGGATGAGATTTGGGACTTTTGAGCGATGATATTTAGACAAGATTTTGGACTTTGAGTTGCTGCTGTAATGGGTAGAGAACTGGGGGGTGTTAGGATGGGGTGAATCTATTTTGCCTGTGGCGTGGACATGAAACTCTGGAGGCCAGAGGGCAGACTGTAGTAGGATACCCAGGTCCTTATCCCTGCCCTGGCTTCCCCCTCACCTTTCTTCTCCCTTTCACCTGTGCCAGGGTCTAGGTCACATCTGGGAAACAGTGAAGAATTCCAGTGGGGCTTTGTTTCCACGGCAGCTCCACTAGGTTTGTCAGACAAAAGTCCCAAGGGTTCCAAGCCTTCCCTCTCCCCTCACTCCATGCAACAGGAGTGGTGGCCTTCAGGGGCCTAAACAGGAGTGCTTCCTGTCCTTCTTCATGAAGATGTTGCTGGAAGCCCTGGTGGTTTGTCTCAAAAACACGGAGCTATAAGAACTTGCCAAGTTCACCCAGTCATCCATTTATTTACTCAACAAATATTAAATGAGCAGAAATGTAGAAAGAGTGCCCCAGGATTCGGGTGCTCCACTGCCAGCCCTGTGTATGCATCTGTTCATGTTCTGTGTGGCCAAGGGTCATATTCATATTTCATTTCTTCCTTTATTCCTTCCACAAGCAGGTAGTGAGCCCTACCCTGGGGGACCCCAGCCTGTGGCAACTCCAGGGGGCTCAATGGTGACTCAAGTCATTCTCAGTCCTGGAGAAGCTCACGGGGAGATAATAGGACTTTTCAGAGCCTACAGGAGGCCCCTCAAAGGCCTGGAGCTCCCAGTCACCTCTCTCCTTGGCAGCCTCCCCTTGTGGGGGGACAGTCCTTCCCAGGTGGCGATGCAGCTCCCCACTGCCCTCCAGAAGCCCTGGCTCTGAGAACCAGGTTCCGAGGATGAAGGAGACCCAGTCCCTGCTGCAAGGAGCCCTGCTTTAGGGGGAGAGACACGAGAATGTCGGAGGCTACAGGACAGGGTGGTGGTATTTCCCTAAGAGGAAGGGTGCCCACTTCCTCCTCTCTGCTCAAATGACGCTGTTCCAGAGGCCTTCCCAGACCCTCTCTGTCACTCACTGTCACCTTATCCTGCGTTATTTTTCATTTTAAGACAAATATCATCTGAGGATTTATTGTTTGTCCCTACCCATTTGAACTTGCCCCCAGCATCTGGGCCTGACATACAGAAGATGCTCAGTAAATATTTGTTGAATAAACAAACAAAAAACGGATGAACCTGCCAGGTTCTCATAGCTCCTCGGTGGAGAAGAATGACTCACTCTTGAGGCTGGCTGGTCCAAAGCCCACCTCCAGTCCTCCCCACGCCTCCATGCTTGTGGACAAACCACAGGGCTTCTAGCACCATCTTCATGGAGGAAGACAGAGTTCCAGTTCCAAAGCTAGTGGGCAGGACGCAGGGAGTGCAGAAAGCAGAGAGAGAGAGGAGTGACATTAGGACAGTTTCTCAGAGCCAAGGCCCTGGGCTCTGCCCTTGCAGGGCCACCCAGTCCTGACAGTGCAGTCCTGTGAAGCTGGCTTTATGAGGGCAGGGGGTCTCCATTTGAACTCCCCACCCTGGGCAGCCCTAAAGCTCAGCCTCTGCTCCTTGCTAGTACCCAAAGCTCCATCATGATGACTGGCTTTGGGCCACCTACCATGAGCTTCTTGCTTCATTCTGGCCCTCTGAAAAT